>NW_027128158.1:0-10000 GCF_037325665.1 Littorina saxatilis
TGTGTGTATGTCTGTGTGTGTGTATGTGTGTGTGTATGTGCGTGTATGTGTGTGTGTGTGTGTGTGTCAGTGTGTGTCTGTGAATCTGCTAATAATGTATGTGTGTGTGTGCGTGCGTGCGTGCGTGCGTGCGTGCGTGTGTGTGTGTGTGTGTGTGTGTATGTGTGTGTGTGTGTGTACGTGCGTGCGTGTGTACGTTTGTGTGTGTGTGTCTGTGTGTTTGTGTCTGTGTGTCTGTGTGTGCCTTTTTTATGTATTTTGTATTCATTTTGCTTTATCTATGTACACTAACAGAAAAAAACAGCAAGGGAAGTTGCAGCTCCCCAACTGTTAAAGAAGGAGACACAGGTGTGATGACGTTCTTCTTTCACCAAGATGTGGATTCATCTTCGAATCATCTTACAGCAAAACTCGCTAAGAATGGCGACAAAGGTGAATATGAGAAAATTCTGCCATAACAAATAAGCACATGTATTTCAGTGCAGATTATTTGCATGGGGCCGTTTGATTTTAGGAGCGGCCATTTACTATTTACACCCATACCATTATAAATAGACAGATTAAATGCATGCCAGGTAATGCCTAGCTATACAGTGAAACAGACTACACAAACATCCCTGAACATCAAATGTACACAGTTTATATGTTTCCCTCTTTATAATCAGAACAAAGAAAACATTCAGAACCAGAAAATCGTGCACACATTCGTTAAGATATAGCATTATGTCAGGACTAAGAAGAAAAACCGTGTGCGGAACATAACGTCTGCACACTTGCAAGTCAACTTGGTTTATTCCATATTTTCGTAAGAAGGCCTGATATCGGTTCCAACAATCAGAAACTACGGATCAGATTATGATGAACATCGTTGTGTAAACGTAACTCAATTTCATTTATCTAGTTGCCTCTAATCATCACGTGTTATTAATTTGATTAATTTGCTCAAACTGAGAAAACTGATTTTCTCGGAAGTATAGGGTCAGTGGACTTGGCAGATTTGCCCTGGTTCTCAAATTCAAAGATCTGTATCATATGTATCGAGTTACACGTTGTCCTGCTAGCCACAAGCTCAACTTGGAGGGGCCAAACAGGTTCACCTATGATATGGTTTTGTGATCGTTTTAATAATCGGTAGATTCCGCGGTAGGCCTACAAGAAGCGTCTGCAACCACCAAAGTGGAACGTGTTGGGAGCTTAGTGCATGTTGCTGAAAAAAGGGTGTTTTCAATGTCGGAATAGGAATGCAAACGCTCAAGGTTTCAAGGTTTTATGTTTGGCTTTGGGCTTTTGTAATTTCAGCGTAGATATAGCACCCGATATTTTGACTCGAACATTGCACTTGTTTCCACAAAATATAGAACCCTATTGCCACCTATCCTTCAGAGGCCACTTTCATGAACTAGTTTTGCAAAACATGCTCTCCTTTGAATGGTATATTTCCAAATCATATTTCTGAGTAAAACAATAATTGTGTCAGCTACAAAAAACAACAGCAGAAACCCCGTTTCTTCATTGTTATGACTTGGGGGGAAAAGAAAGGAAGCTATATCTATTGTTTAAGACCTAACACCTAAACAAACAAATGGAAACACAAGGTTTGTGAATTACAGTGACGATTAACAGACAAATAGACAAACAGATAAAATGAGAGACATGCTAATAAGAACTTACGCACGCACGCATGTATGCACACACAGTCAAACACATACACGCACACACTTACAGACAAACACGCACCCCTGTACACACACATACACACACACAGACACACAGACACACACACACACACACACACACACACACACCCACACACACATTTTCCAGGTACATGCAATGCGTATGGTATGTTTCAGTGCGAGAAATATTGTCTTGTCACCGAAAGGAGGGACAGTCAAATTTTAAGTGTGATGTCAAGGACACACTTTTTACTGTTGACGGCGCAGTGCAACACAGCCTCACAATGCGTATTCCCAGTATTACACAAAATCTCCAAGGCCACTATATACTTGAGGTAATGGACAACAACAGGCATCTGCACCATGAAACGTGCTACTTGAAAGTTGAAGGTGAGTGTCAAAAGTTGACTAAATATTTTAAAAAAATCACCAGTGCATGCCTTTGCCTTAGTTATCCTAGTCATTTATACAAAACATAATGTCATTACGTCGCCTTGTATAGGCATGTACATTCGAGGATGCTTTAACCATGGATACAATGACACTCGAGCTCTGGAACTTCTATTATCAGCAGAATAATATATGTGTCATAGAATAAGATAAAAATACCTGACATAAATAATTGATGTGTCAAGTCTTTTACAATCTAAACACTTATGTGATTGGAGAAACATGCATGTCCCAAACTCCCGTAATTAAATTACGGTGGGTTTTTTGTATTAAAGTAACGACTCTTCAAAACATTTATTTAAGACTTGCATTTGTCGATTCATGTACAATTTTCAAGTTGCCAATCGTTTTGCACTTCAGGTGAAAGATGGATTGTCAAAGTAAAACATACTCATAATTTGTTTTTGTGATGACAACAAAACAACTGGTCAGACAACATGCCACAACACATATTATATTGTTTGACAGCACAAATGGAACCTCAAAAACCCTCAACCGAAAGAACAGTTCAGATTTCTAATTTTCATTATACGTTGTATTTATCACTGCCGTTGCACAATGATGGCACGGCATTGACTCTATTATTGGTAACGAATTCAAACGTCAATCATCTGCCTTGTTGTATTCACTGTTTATACACAAACAATGCACACTGATCAATCATCCGAGTGTCTTTCAGTGAGTAACCCTCTACTATGTCTTACATGTTTGCAGCAAATGACCTATTTTGCGGGCAGTCTACTATGGAGGCTGCAACTATAAGCTCTGTTGGCGCCGTTTTGATATTTGCAACTTGCGGGAATCTGTGCCCCAGCATAGTTGATAGACCCAAGGTGTAGACCGTACGTTTTGTTGGGGGACAATAAACTTCTGATCGGACACTGTACTCCACTGTGTACTGCTTTGAAAGACTTATCAGCAGACACTAATTCCTAAACGCTGTATCCCAGCTGCAGCAACTCACTTTGGACAAGTAAATTGTAAGTAAAACGTTTTTACCTAAAATGGTAACATGCTAAACCGATTGGGAATTATTTGTTCTTTCCCTTTCCGATTCGCACAGTCACTTGTGGCTGTGAAAACAATCATGTTAAACTACATTTGTCACGACTGTGACGACACTTTTGTAACATTTTGTTCTTCTAAAAGAAATGTGTAATCCGGAAGTTTAGTGTTCCCCGACAAATGGTAAAGCTGTATATATTAATGGCAGCCACCATATCCATGGCAGCCTAGTCCTCAACGGTACTGCAAGTCGTGAATAGCAAAGATACACTTCTTCACAAAACCTCACATAATATGTAGGAGCCCCGAATGATACAAATTATCCTTGTTTGGGGGACTTAGATCCGGGACCTGCAAGGAGAGCTTTATTTTAGAATGAACGTTATGCAGACTGTAAAGAATGTTCATTTGAGGGGAATTGGATGACGTCATTTTATTCATGTTTCCTCCTTATGCCAATATTTTTACCCTTGTTTTGTGAAGTGAATATTAAGACAAATAAAAAGTGTCATTCTATTAAAGTAATCACATTTTGCGGTCTGAATTTTATATTGTATTGTTTATCTTTAGAGTAAAAAACTAAAATTGGTCCCAGCCTGACCGTGACATAGCAGGTCACCCGACATCAGTCCTAAATGGTGAAATGTACTGACACAATAATGATATGAAGTGATAAGCTAAACAGTGATTGTTTCACTAATCTGCAGTATTCCATACTACACCAAATCCAAACGTTCCTGTGACTACACAATCAGGAAATCAAATTGCTGACAACGTCTGGATTGCCATTGCGTTTGCCTTTTTGCTCGTGGTAGTGATCGCCTGTCTGAGTATCATCGTCTTCCGTCAAGCAAGGTATGCCCAAATACAATGTAACACAAATGTCAATTTGATATATACCGGGTTCTTTCAGATTCTGCCCGAAAGGCTTGGCTTGTTTGATGATGTTTGCAGTATAAATCTGTAAATGACGGACTTTGTAGCAAGAAATAAACTCGTTTGTCTCTGGTTGGTGTTACAACACATACAACAAGTCGCGTAAGGCGAAAATACAACATTTAGTCAAGTAGCTGTCGAACTCACAGAATGAAACTGAACGCAACGCAACGCAGCAAGACCGTATACTCGTAGCATCGTCACTCCACCGCCCGTGGCAAAGGCAGTGCCAGTGGAATTGACAAGAAGAGCGGGGTATTCGTTGCGCTGAGAAGGATAGCACGCTTTTCTGTAGCTCTCTTCGTTTTAACTTTCTGAGCGTGTTTTTAATCCAAACATATCATATCTATATGTTTTTGGAATCAGGAACCGACAAGGAATAAGACGAAAGTGTTTTTAAATTGATTTCGAAAAAAAAAATTTGATAATAATTTTTATATATTTAATTTTCAGAGCTTGTTGTTAATCCAAATATAACATATTTATATGTTTTTGGAATCCGCAAATGATGGAGAATAAGATGAACGTAAATTTGGATCGTTTTATAAAAAAAATTTTTTTTTTACAATTTTCAGATTTTTAATGACCAAAGTCATTAATTAATTTTTAAGCCACCAAGCTGAAATGTAATACCGAAGTCTGGGCTTTGTTGAAGATTACTTGACCAAAATTTCAACCAATTTGGTTGAAAAGTGAGGGCGTGACAGTGCCGCCTCAACTTTCACGAAAAGCCGGATATGACGTCATCAAAGACATTAAAAAAATGAGAAAAACGTCTGAGGATATCATACCCAGGAACTCTCATGTCAAATTTCATAAAGATCGGTCTAGTAGTTTAGTCTGAATCGCTCTACACACAAACACAGGCACAGACACAGACACACACACACACACTCACACACACACACACACACACACACACACACACACACACCACGACCCTCGTCTCGATTCCCCCTAGCCCTCTATGTTAAAACATTTAGTCAAAACTTGACTGAATGTAAAAACCAAGTACGATGAGTCATGTTTAATAATTTTTCACCTAGCAGACCATTACCCACTAATCCCATGTACTTTCACACTTTTGGGTCTTCATAACAGATACATTTCGAGTGTAGAAAAATAGAATCAAAGCTGATAATTATTATCAACGCTGTCTTTACCTCTGTTGCAATCTGCAATATTGAGATCATCAAAGCTAATTGGGCTTATTTGTATTTTTACTGAAACTCAAGGGGATTTGAAGCCAGTATTATTACTTGTGTGACTTCTTGTAGAAAACTAAGGTTTTCATGCATCACATTTGCATGTGAAGACCGTGAACATAATTATACACACGGAGAGTAAGATTGTACGGTTTGGAGTTATAATATCTGTTCGAGCAAGGACACGGTCGTCCACTCTGTTTGTTTTTTGCTGTCAAAGCAACCATACTCGGCAGTATTATTGTTACAACATTCAATATGTTGGCAGAAATAGCTGCTAAATATGTTTATAAAAGGTAGCTTTACTTATTGCTTTGTGAAACTAGAGATTATAAATTGCTCCAAAATTCGGTACATTTTATTCACTTTTAAATAGTTGATCCATCTTATGTGTTTGTTGAGTTGTTTGTGTTATTTAGTTATGTCATTGGCAAGTTTTCGTTACTTAGCTGCAAGCAACGAAGAGAGCCACAGGCGGACGGGCATGATGATGATACAAGACCATTGTTAGGGTACGTATTTTCATGCATTATTGTTTTGAGAAAGCGACGTAAGTTTTACTTGTACTAAACTTTGGTCTAGAATTTAATTCCAGCCACAAGTGAATGGGAACTACAAGCTGCTATCCCCCTTCATTTGCTCTGTCGACGCCCATTTTTAACCGCTTGTTTCCCTTTATATAATGAACCGCCCATATCGCGTCGTCGTCCCGAACTAAATCCGTAGTATGTCATCGAACATTTTGCATTCTGGGTAGGAACATCATTGTATGCAATGTCGTCAGCGCCTCTCGGCGATTGGTCAATGCATTTTGGAGCCAGACAACAACATAATGTCTGTCACGCTTGAAATTAACGCTACAGTATTGCTTTTCAAACGTATACAAAATTAATGGGAGTATAGGGTTAGTTATTAACTTAACTTGCCTTGAACAGTGAGATAAATAGAATGTACAGTGCACAAATACGAACGGAGAGACTCGGAAACTCGAGTCGAATCAATACTGATCCTCACGCTCGAGAACTCAAGCGTAATATTTGAGGTTAAAATCTCCCTCGCCAACCGTGAGGCAGATTAGCTCAGTTGGTAAAGCGCCGGATTGATTTCCTTGCAATGCATTGGTGATCACGGGTTCGATCCTCTTTGACGGCACCTTTTGGCTCACGTAAGTGTAGCCTATGCGATCGTCAACTGTGTCTGTGCGTGCGTGCGTGCGTATGTATGTATGTATGTCTGTGGTAGAAACTTTAACATTTGACTAAACGCCGAAATACTCATTTCACCTGGTTATTTTTCAAGCACCATCTTCAAACTATTGAAGTTAATGATCAACATTTTGTCGGCATGTGTGTAGTTAAAGTGTGTATCCAAAGAAAACGGGTGTTGGTGGGTTTTGAGGGGGTAAAAGCAGGTGACGGATTTGTGTCATGTGTGGTATGTAGACCAGGCCAGGGGTCAAGATCAGGTCAGGTCGCGTGAAGGATTGTGGTATAGATTCACTTTTCAGTTCTCACCGAGCTGCATTCGCCGATTCGGGGAAGACGATTTCACATTGTTCGGTTTCTTAGCTCCAGAAAAATAGATAAAGAAGACACCAAATGAGATTTCCTACAGGTTGATCTGCACAGCGTTTTTCCAGTGTCTGCGCGAGGAAGAGCTGTCGAAAGCGCAGTGTCGATCTGGCAGTCGTGTCCCCGGTAAGTACAGACATATATAGTGTCTCCCACTCTTACAACGTGTCACCTACTGATAATCCGTTTGTTTAATTTATTTGTATTTCAGCAGACACGGATATCAAACACAGTGCTAGTCATGCAGTCACCTCTAGTGAAATGAGTTGATATAAAGTGCCTGTAATGTTTGGGTGGCTTTGTTCTTGGTTCGATTTATGTGAATTTCAAGACTTGCAGTGGAGTCTCAAGTTTACTCTGCCCGTATAAAACTGTCCACCATTTACTTGAACATGCAGTAAGGAAACGGAATGAATCTGTTCTCAAAGTCAAAATTATTATGATTTTGCATCAGTTTCAAAACATGCTCTGTCATGGTTCTGTCTTTAAAATGTGGTACCTTGCAACAACTTCCTTAAATTTGAAAGACAGTTTTTGAATGCTAGATCTACTTAGATCTGTATTGCGTTTAATTCCAGACTCCTCTCTTTGATTGGACTGTTTGCTGTTTACGCACTATCATTGTTCCTGCCCCCGTACTAGTGGCAGAAAGGAGGTTCTAATGTGTTGCCTGCAGTTTGTTGCAGACGAATTTAGTTTTCACTATAGCTCAAAGGTAGTGACATTTCAGTGGTGCAAGGGAGCTAATTTATCAGTGACAATGTACTTTCGTTTTTGTGGCGCAGTGCTTTGTGGGTTGATACACGAAAATGAATTATTGAAGTCGGGGTGATCTCCCTTAGATCTTTTGTCAGTTTGTTTTGGGGTTCAACAGCCAAGAATCATCTGTTCTTGGCTGCTTCAGTTTTTTCATATTTTTCTGCAAAGATATTAGCTAACCTAAAAGTTTATGTGTCTGAGTTCTGCCAGAACCTTTTTTTTATGCATCTATCTAATCCAGGAGTAGTTTTGTGCTTCAAGTGTTGTATTTTTCTGCATGCTGCTGTGATTCCCTAACGTGTGTTTTTGAGCGGCCAAATTTGGTAACTATGAAAATACATGTTTTTTGGTATTTTACTACATTCTGCTTGTGAAGTGAGTTCAGTCTAACCAGTTTGTTAATATTCAAAATTGTTTTCAATTCTTTTCGAGGTGGTTTTTCCTTCTGGTCAATGTTTTCCTTCGACTTGTAGATCTAATTTTATTTGTAATTTTCCAGGCAGAAAGAACTCGCATACAACCAGGATCTAGTCTTGCATTTTGAAATTAGTTGCCGTAACTTTCCAGGCAGAAAGAATTCGCGTACAACCAGGATCTAGTCTTGCTACAGTATCTATTATCGCGTTATCATTATTGTTTGTCCTTTTTTTGGTTTCATTATTTGGTTTCTTGCTTTTGAGGTTTGTGCTAGTGAAGTTGACTTTGCCGAGATTTTGTATCTTTTGGATCTAAATATTTTCTTGAGTATTCTTGAATCAAAGGGACAGAACAGGACATAGAGCATACGATATATTCTAAAATTATAAAACGTTTTTCAGCTGGATTTATTCCTCCATTTACAAGTTTTTGCCAGTTTTGAAGAATACTTTCAGTAAATGTAAGAGACTGAAACTTGTCCAGAAAACGGTCATGTTTCTTTGTGCTTTTCTGCATTCTGATTTGATAACTGATCAATAGTTTGCTTTTGTTTTCAAATTGAAGTCTCAGAATGCACAGCTTTGATGCGTACAACTTTGTCCTGTCCCTTTGATGGTTTTAAATTGAATTTCTAGCCATATAGCCTAAGGTTTGTTCTTTTTCTGTTTTGCATTTACAGTAGTCACGAGTTTTTTGATTGAGAACATCGACGTCAAGAAATGAGTGTTAGATTGAGAAAATCGACGTCAAGAAATGATTGTTAGCTTGAGAAAATCAACGTCAAGAAATGAGTCTTAGCTTGAGAAAATCGACGTCAAGAAATCCACAATAGTCAGAAATTTGATGTAACCAACTTTTTGAAATTATGCTAACATTCATCCACCCTTTTGAGAATTAATTAAACCACACCTTTTGAAACTTCATTGACGGACTCTGTTTTCACCTTTAATTAACTAAACTCAGTCAGACTGCACCAACACCGCCGAATATCAAAGCACACAACCGGAAGACAGCACTATCATGATTCGCTAATGTATGTAACGTTTGATAAACTTACCTTGCAACAGCTTCCTTGTCTTTGTTGGCATTTTCTTTCAAGGCAGCACAACGTAAGATTAGCTTCTTTTGGACAGCAGGTAGAATGCGAGTTTTGAGACAACGACAGTCGTCCAAAGAAAGCTTGCTGTGGAATTGTGTTCTACATGATGTTACATGTGATTCTGTATTTGTCTGCGGTTAATGTTAATGGTTTCTTTTTTCCTATGTTGATTTCTTCCTCCTGAGTTGATCGTTATCACTCAAACAAGAACATCAGAGAGTACCTCAGTTGCTCCTGAAAATGGAATGTGAATAGTGTGTTGACTGTGTTGACCGTCAGCATTAGTTTAAGATCCTGTAGTCAGTTGACATGTTTCGCATATTGTAGGTTTCCCATACTGCATTGGTAAAGTGGATTGTATAACCCGACAATTCAGTATCAAAACACTGTTTATATGTGTGTAGGTTGTAGTCATCACAACTAATCGCATTTTGCCTTTTGTTTCAGAAAAGAGGATAAGCTACAACAAGTTCGACGCTATATCAGATATGCCTCAGCCACATGACGACTTCCGAATTTAGATCCACTCGGCATGGTGACAATTAAGTCTTGATGAAAAGTATAAGACTGAGGACAGCAATGGAAAAAGTGGCCACATGGCGGGTACCTATTGCTTAAGTGTTTGCAGTGCAAAAGACAGATATAAGCTGATGGTAGATTTCCAAATGAACACAGTACCCTCAGATCTACTGTTGATTTACGACGGGCAAGCTACAATCCAGGGCAGAGAACACTGCAGCGTTGTAATCCAACTCTTCATTTGCTTCAGAAAAGGACGCCCTTACAAGTTAAAATTACAACTCTCTGATACAAAGACATAGTGCATAGTGTACTCTAAACAAGAGGCTGTGCTACCACAGTAACATTCCGATATTTGAGTGG
>NW_027128158.1:12500-15000 GCF_037325665.1 Littorina saxatilis
ATTGCAGCTTGGATGTTTAAAAATGTGTTAATTAGTTTGCTCATTAAAGTTGTCAATACAATCGATTTTTTGCAAACAAATTTAAAATTGATTGTATCGTTTACTTCATCAAATTCTGAATCCAAAAATATAATACATATGTCATGTTTATTCTTTAAATGTAATCACAATTAACAAAACAAAGATTAATTAATACTACGATTGAAATTTAAGAAATCCATCCAAAAAAGATAACATTTTATTCGTGATAATTTCCTGATCCCATAAACATATAGATATGATAGGTTGTATTCACAACAAGCTCAGAAAGTTAACAAGAATACAGAAAAGCGCGCTTTCCTGCTTAGCACAATACGCTACCGCGCTAATCTGGCGTGTCAATATCACTACGTTTTGCACGTGGAAGGTGAGCGATTTCCTTCACGCGGGGATTGACGAAGCTGTACTGTCTTGGTGAAAAATGTGTCAAAATGCGAAGCCATGTGGCTAGGAAGTCAAAAACATTGTCAAGACACCTTTTATAATTTTAAATGGAAGAAAAAATTAAGGATTTTGGGAATTTATTTTTGTCATGACAGATCAGCCTCTGATGTTGAGGAAAATTGGACAGAGCGAATTACGTCTGTTAAGCGCTTGATTTCGGCATGGGAGAAAAGAAATATGAGTATTATGGGTAAAATTATTGTAATTAAAACGTTTTTGATTTCCCAATTTGTTTATTATTTGCAGGCATTTGTAATCCCTGATAATGTATTAGCAGAAGTTAATATATTGTTGTTTAGATTTTTATGGAAAAAGAAAGAAAATAATAAAAAAAAAAAGCATTTGAAAAGGTAGAGAGGATAATATTGTGCAGTGATATAGAAAATGGTGGCTTAAATATGATTGATTTGAAACACACGTAGCTTTCCTTTTTATTACAATGGGCTGTCAGACTGACATCCCGCGAAGTCACAGATAAGTGGAAATATGTGCCAAAGTCAGTGTTATCAATGTACGACTCAAATTGTGAATGTTTTTATTCAAATGTTGATTTTCGAAGATTAAAGGGAAGTGAACTTGTCAAATCCAAATTTTGGAAAACTGTCTTGAAAACCTGGCTTGATAACAATGTATGTATTGATGATAACTTATTTAATCCGCTTTTATGGAATAACCAATATTTTGTTTATGCTGGAAATGTACTGTATTTTGAAGATTGGGCAAGAAAGGGTATTGTTAGCGTATATGATGTTTTACATAGAAAAGAGTTTGTTTCCTATCAGTTCATTTGTGATGTTTTAGGAAAATCCCCACAGAGAATTTTGGAATATAACATGGTTCGTGCTGTTGTTGTAAATGTTATTAATAAGATGATGCACGGAAAGGAAGAAATTGATTTGGTGGATATCCCCTCTTCTCGTGGTAAGAAAGTACACAACGCACAACAGTTCAGAAAAGAATTAGTAAGCATGAAACTTGTTGAACCGTGTGCAATTGGATTTTGGAGGAGGAAATTTAATTATGAAATTGACAAGAAAGATTGGATGATGAGTTTTGAATCGGTTAAAGAGACAAGGCTACGAGTATTACAATGGAAATTACTTCACAATATTTACCCCACAAATATTATGTTATGTAAAATGAAAGTTGTGGAAGACAATATTTGTTCACACGGTAGTAACAGCATTGACTATATATAGAACACTTTTTTTTCTTTTGCCCAGTGGTGCTTGAGTTTTGGAAACAAATTGAATTATATATTTGGGTACACTTGGATAAACAGATAAAGTTAATTGTGCATGAAATCATGTTTGGAGTTAAAAATCGAAAAATGCATGCAACTCTGTTGAAAGAACTAAACTGCATAATTTTGGTTGCTAAAATGTGCATAAGTATTCATAAGAAAACCAAGGCTTCAATGCCTCTTTTTGATATCTTGGAAAGGCAACTGCAGATCAGAAATATTTATTTATGATTAAAAAGTTCCAAGACAAATATTTAGTACATAATAAAAACAAGTGTAAATGTTACCTCCACCCCCCTGACCCCCCCCCTTTCACTCTATCTCTTTCCCTCTCTCTCTCTCTCTCTCTCTCTCTCTCTTTCTCTGTCTCTCTCTTTCTCTGTCGCTCTATCAGTACAGACAGATGTCTTTATAATGAATTGTCAGAATGTATTCCAAATGAGTGTGGTTAATTATGTATGTATACATCCGTAGATGCCTTTCATTTGTTTCATGAATGTTAATACTATAGACTTTTTGAGTGGTAAATGTTGAAGGATGAAAGAAAGTATATTGTGAGTGGACGGATTCATGTTATTCATTAAAAGCCCCACAATGATGTGCTTGGCAAGGAAAAAAAAACACAAAAAACCGTGATTTTTTTTATATGGCTTTTATTTCAGTCAAGACCCAGCGGAAATATTAGATGGACTCACTCGCCAGAGGCTCGTTTGTCCCTTGATATTCATCCGCTGGGTCTTGACTGAAATACAAGCCATATAAAAAACCACTCGT
>NW_027128158.1:25000-60000 GCF_037325665.1 Littorina saxatilis
AAATCATGGATTCGCCAGAGAAAATATATAACTGATTTGGCCAGTGCGGCCAGTGCATCAAGTCTTCGGATAGTTTTCGAAAACTGGAAAGTCTGTTTTGTCAGGGGTTGTGGTTTTGTTTCAACCAGGAGCAGGAATTTGTTTGTTCAATGCCGCGATGAACTAATTCAAAGCCTGTTGTTGAACGTCACGAAACATAATTATAAGCCATGGTTTGACTAAGTTCTGCTGAAGACGCAACGGAGTCCACATTTGAAGGTGAGCAAATTTTCGAATAGATAATCCCAATCCCTTCAGAACTGCAGCAGCCTATTTGAGAGAGGCTGCGTTGGTAGGCAGCACACTCATTAAAGTAGATCTCAAACTCAGTCTGTGCACCTAGTGCAGTTGTAATACTGCATTCAGATCTAACGACCAGAAGCAAATAACAAGATATGTGATTTTATGTTTCCTCTCTTAGATTGATGTGATTTTTGGAAGCGAAGGTGAAGGGTAAATCAGTTTAAAATTGTAATTTGAAGATTCATAGCTAAATATGGAAGCAGCAATTTCCGAGTGATACCAAATACAGATTATATTTCATCAGGTTTACCCATCAGTTGTCCAGTCACACAATTTTGGCTCTCCCGTGTAGATCTACATTATGAATCAGAAGTTATTTTACACATAACTATTAGGGGTCTTATTGGCATTTTTGCAGGTGGAGTATTCTATATTGATGACTGATAGTGCTGGAACAGCAAATTGCAGAGGAACTTTACACGAAGCCTCAATCATATCCAGTGGAGCTACAGACGTAACAAAGAGACTTCCCTTTACACAGAGGATGTTTGGGGAACTTCAACGCAGGCCGAACACGGAAAACCCGAGGCGGCAA
Organism: Littorina saxatilis; assembly: GCF_037325665.1. Classification (NCBI taxonomy): domain Eukaryota; kingdom Metazoa; phylum Mollusca; class Gastropoda; order Littorinimorpha; family Littorinidae; genus Littorina; species Littorina saxatilis. The sequence goes on from NW_027128158.1 coordinate 25,878, forward strand.
GCATGAGCAGTACTAATCTCTTGAGAGTAACAACAGAAGGTCAACTCTTCATCTCTGAGTAAGTTCAGACATCTATAATTCTTCAATGGTTTAATTAGGAGATGTTATAAAAAAACAAGAAGAGCAAACGCTCGATCGAGTTACTTTCGCAGTTCTGAATATTATATGAGGCATCAGATGGACAGGAAGAAATTGCTATTCACAACACAATGAGTCACGTTCACATAAAATGTGAGCCCGGTCACTTTTATAGTTTCCGAGAAAAGCCCAACGTTAAGTTGTGTGTTGCCGAACAGAAAAGGCTAGTTATCTCCCTTGTTTTTCTGATAACGTTCGTAAAAGGCTACAGATGTAAATACTTTGATGTAAAGAATAATCCTACAAAGTTTCAATCACATCCGATGAACTTTGTCAAAGATATAAAATGTCTAATTTTTCCTTTGACGCTGACCTGTGACCTTGAAAAAGGTCAAAGGTCAACGAAACCATCGTTAAAGTGTAGAGGTCATTGGAGGTCACGACTAAACAAAATATGAGCCCGATCGCTTTGATAGTTTCCGAGAAAAGTCCAACGTTAAGGTGGTGCCGGCCGGACAGACTAACACTGACCGATTACATAGAGTCACTTTTTCTCAAGTGACTCAAAAACCAAGATCATCTGTGTGAGTGTGTGTGTGTGTGTGTGTTTTCAAGTGATACATTTTTATTTTAAATTTTGAGTTTGAAACAAACTCAATGCTCTGTTGCATTATATTTTTAATTTGTATTTCATGCTCTTTCTTTTGGATTTTGTTTATTACAGTACATACATGTGCTAGTTCTCACGACCTGTGGAAAGTGCTTGAGCATGTCCCTGTGACGACACATATGCCATGGAACCATATTTTGACAGGTTAGTTTCTTTCTTGTGTTTCCATTTGGTAATTGACACCAACTGATTTAGTGTGTGTAACATATCCGACCGGAACCCGGATTAGATGAAAAGTAAAAATGTTCTGAACAGTGGCAAATACAGACTAAAAGTAAAGGTAGTAATTGAGAATGTGGGTGACTAAAGAAACAAATAAATGTGACTTGCTTATATCATGAATGAATGTATTTAACACCCCAAAATGCCAAGTATTCTTCCAAATTACACATTTCAGAAATAATCGTGTGCTTTTCAATAGTTGTGTTAAATGGAACAAGTACTTCTTAGTTCTAGTAGCTTTTTTTAATTTATTTTTTATCTGTATGGCACACAAAAATGAGCATTAATTTTAGGTGTCGTGCATTGTTTTCATTTCATATCTATTTAAGTTTGTACAATTAGTATCGTATGATGCTCAAGCATCGCACTGGTTTTTTTTCGCAGCTAATCATACTTTTGAGGTTGTGCTGTACAGCTAATTTTTTTAAAACCCAGAATGTCTTATTTTGCAGTGGGATGGGAAAGCGCCTGTCTTGACACATGCCAATTGCCAGAGTCTTAGTACTGAGTAGTGGCCGTCTGTATAGCCGGCAGAATGGTAATGTTCCAGTCATATAAAAAAAAAATCGTTTTTGAACCTACATCTTTTAAACTTCACATCCTCTTAAGTACCTACAGTCATGATGTACAATTGGTACGCCATAATGAAATGTCAAAGTGAGAGCAAATAAGGTCAGTATATAAAACTATGGGGAATTGTCCTTTTCTTTGATTTGTATTTAGCTAGCTAGAGTTTTCAAACATATTACACTTCCATATCTAGCTATGAATCACGTCTAGTTTAAGTTTCAAGAGAAGGGTTATATAAGAAGCAGATATTTATCGTTTGTTTGTGGAGTCAAAGTGCCAGCTCATGTTTGAGTCTAATAATCTAAGATGAAGGTGATCCACGCGAGCTTTCCCTTCAGTTGTTATAATTATGTTATTAAAGTAACACACTTCTAGGAATTGACTGTTAGACATGATTAATTACTTGTCTAATTACCATTTTGAGCTTTGCACATGTTTGCGTTGTCTTCAGCTAGGTTCTTCTTGTTTGTGGTGGTGGTGGTGGTGGTGGTCGTTGTTTGCTTGTTTCCTCTGTTTTTAGTTTTGTTTCTTTTTTTTACTTGAGAAAGGAGAGTCAGTGTACTACAAAAGCAAAACAAATAAGTAGATGGAGATGTGAAAGAAATAATCTGCAGTGTTTTGGCTTAAGACTATACATACTAATGATTTTCTGAACTGATTGTTTCTGCAACAGTCTGAAGGGTGCAAGAACTATACAATGGAGAGGAAGTGGATTTCGCTAAACGGACACTTTCTTCAAGATGTATTACACTATTGTTGTCAATCAGAGGGCCTCCAACATGTCAAAAGTGTATCGGACAACAGGCTGACTAGCCAGTGGTCACAACAGTGCTTCAAATCAGAAAAAAATATGGACCAGTTAATACAAAAAACTTAGGCCTAGGAGCAACACTACAGTTGACGATGTTTGGAAACAAATCTACTCAGGGTTTTATTGACCGCCGACCCTTATAAACCTTAACTAGGTCAAGGGATAATAATGTTCGGGCAAGTGATGAAAGGCCTCACGGTCCCGATACACATTTTCTGCAATTAAATATGTTCTTTCCAAAACCTGCACATCCAAGCTAATGAATACTACTATCATGTGTTTCTTTCTTTATTTGGTGTTTAACGTCGTTTTCAACCGTTCAAGGTTGTATCGCGACGGAGGGAAGGGGGGAGATGGGATAGAGCCACTTGTCAATATTGTTTCTTGTTCACAAAAGCACTAGGTAATCAAAAATTTGCTCCAGGGCCAACGTAGTACAATATCAGTATTACCTTACTGTGAGAATGCAAGTTTCCAGTACAAAAGATTTAACATTTCTTACATACTGCTTGACTAAAATCTTTACAAACATTGACTATATTATATACAAGAAACACTTAACAAGGGTAAAGGAGAAACATAATCCGTTAGTCGCCTCTTACGACATGCTGGGGAGCATCGGGTAAATTCTTTCTCGTCCCAACCAATATGGGACTCCCCCTAACCCGCGGGGGGCCTATCATGTGTTGAATTGATCATGTGTTGAATTGTTCAATCAATAGTCAAAACGATCATACTAGCAGTGAATGAGTGCATAGTTCTGACACCAACACTTTGACAAAATATGCACTATATAATTAGTGTTCACTATTATACGATCAGCATATGTTTTTGTTGTTGTTTGTATCTTGACTCCCTATCCAGAAAATGAAATACAACTACTCCATAAACACTCAAACAAAATCTTTTCCAGAAAATGCCATATCGAAAGAAGAGTGTATACTTACATGTTTGTTGAATACAAGAATGAATGCTTGCATATTGCTGTGAAATGTGTTCGTTCAGCTTTAGCAGCAGGATTCCAAAAAGTGTGTGTGTGTCGAAAGAAGTGTTGTGATAATTTTGAATGCAGATTATCAGTTAAGTGTGTCTTTCTCTATATTGGTGTTGCTAAATTTCAATAAAGTATATTGGTATGAATTAGTAACATCTGGAGGTGTTTACTGAAAGATTTAATTTGAAATAAATATATATGAAGGATCATGATATAATTACTCATGTTTGACTTCTTCAATGGTTTGGAAGTATGCACATGCAGGTATGAGATGTGAAATGATCCTGATTATATGGCTTTTGAAAATAAAAATAAGAATGTCTTGTGATGAACACTGGAACCTGTAAACAATTAGTTACTTTGTTGAAAAAATGTGTACATAAAATCTGCAGCAGGAGGGTATTATCTGCTTAATTTTCAATCGACTCAATTAGCATTTTGATCAACTTATAATTGAATTGCACAAATGAGTCAAGCTCGGTTGCTATACTCTGTACTGTACATGCACAGATGTCACTGCACTTGGTGCTCTTTGTGTGCTAGCTAACTGGGAACCTATAAGCCTGCAAATGAGATTATTTGGATAGCCTGAACTTAGCTGACTGCAGAGCCTACTTATTGAAAAGATAAATCTTAACTTCACTCTCACCATGCAAAGGGATAAACTAGCTTAAACCACTAAGTACAATTGGGTTAAATATGTTTTGCTGTGGCTTTATGTTAATTGATGACACTGTTAGCATGCAAGAACCCTGATGAGTAAAATTCCATCTCTCTCTCTATGATCTGACCTGACTCCTTTGCTATCGTTCTACATCAACAACCAAACCAGCGGCGGATTTAAGGGGGGGCGGGGGCCAGGGGGGGGGGGGTCGTGCCCCCTTCATGAAAAAAAGAAGAGCGAGAGGGAGAGAGATGATTAAATGACAGTTTCTGAGCTCAGGTGGCCCTAGATTGCAGCATTTTGCTTCCTTAAAAAATTTTTCTCTCTTTCCTCTCAATCTCCCTCCCTCTCTCTTATGGTGCGCAATTTTGGACGGAGACAAGCTCCATAACAATATCAGTCTGGAGCAACAAAAGCAATCTTACTATTTTATTAAAGATTGCAACGTTAATACAAACCAACATTCTTATGTTTTCTCAAATCTACAACAGATCTACATGTCAGATTTCGCGCAATATTTTCCCTTCAGCCAATGAAGACACAGCTTGTTGTCTCGGTTTGATTATAAGGGGAAGTAAGTCATTCGTAACTTCCGTTCGGTTCAGAACTACGGTGGATTTTGTGTGTCAAAATCCGTGCCGTTTTGCAAAATGACAGCAGTAGCAACGTCTATTTGGTATAAATCTGTCAGTGTCCGATAGTTTATTGTCTGCTTGATTTTATCATAGCCGTTGTTTTGCTTTGCTAAGCTGTGTATGGCAGGATTGCCGACGAGGTCGAGAGAATCAGTATCATACCTTGTATAAACCATAAGAAAAGACCCCCCGTCCATCACAAGTGACAGCCAAGACATAGGCCCCGCCCACCTCGTGACGAGTGCCTGTGGTAATTACCCTACCAATTAAACAATTGATGGCATTTCAGAATAAGCACAACTTTGCAACCTTTCGAAATGAAGAGAAAGACAGATAATTACCTGGAATTACTTGTAGATAGCTAATTTGACATTCTGCTCTTGTTACTATTCTCATGTATGGTCGATTTTGTAAATGGTACCACCAGGTTTTTTTGTTACAGGTTAGGCGTACCCTTTGAAAGAAATATGTATTTGATTGTCACATGGAGAGCCTTAAATTGTACAGAATGATGCCCTAGATGGAGTAAAAATGATGTTGCAATGATTTATGTTGCACTATTTTTTTAAGATAGCAAAGATATTATACTATGTCTCGACATGTATTTCTCTCTCTCTCTCTCGACTGTACACAGAAAAAAAACCAGCCTCGCTTTCACCTAGATCCTGCCTAAAAACAATGTTCAGACCTCATGTTCAGACTCAGCGTAATAATACCGAAAGGACTACTTTTTAGCGGTCAAGTTCAGTCGTCCGCATACTCGAAAGTGAAAACAAGATGAAACGTTTTGCTACAGTATCGGAGGATGAACTGTCGATGAAGAAAAAGAATCTCGTGCCAACCACTACACAGAAGACCATCCGAGTTGTCCAGAAGAAGTTCTGAAACACGTCACGTTCCAAATCAAAAGACGAAATTAGATTCTCTTACGTCACTATTCTTGGTTTACGGTACCATTCGGCGGCTTTGCTACGAGTATACCATAGTCTTGGTTGGCCGAGACCTTGAGGTGGAATGCGAGTGATTAGGTTTGTTGATTTTGCTCGGAGAAGTGGTCCGTGTTCGAGCAAGTTTCTTTCTTCTTTGAAAACAAAACCCCTAAGACCAGTGAATGTCCATATATATGTTAATTGGATCTGTGATCCAAACATGCCTTTTGGTTAATCTCGATGGCAGTTTATTCCACTCGGCAGTTTATTCCACTCGCCCTACGGGCAAGTGGAATAAACTTCCTTCTCGATTGACCAAAAGCCATGTTTGAATCACAGATCCAATTAACGTATAGTGTTGCAATTTGATATTATGTTGTACCCATGGAAGGCCTTGCCTAAGAAGAGAGTATGATTTTGTTTCCCTCATGAAATGTTAAAAGCTAACGAAGGGAAACAAAACGTTAACTAATTTCTCCGCTGTACCCTTTTCTCCAGGTGGTACTTTGCAACACATTTGCCACATTACAAGTCCACATGTCCAAGGTCGAAGCGAACTCCAGATGGCTACTTTTTCATTGAAAAGCACCACAACAGTCAAAACACATACCATTTATCAGGTAACATTTACATGTTCTAAACATGATGCTAACCGGAAATACAACATTATGGTTGCACTTGTTGAAGTTATCAGAGAGAGGGAGAGAGAGAGAGAGAGAGAGAGAGAGAGAGAGAGAGAGAGAGAGAGAGAGAGAGAGAGAGAGAGAGAGAGAGAGAGAGATCATTGGACTGAACTGAACTGAACTAAACATATTTGCACAGGGTGACAACAGTGCATCTGTAAAATTGACCGATTTAACATTTAACAGACAGCACAGGCAGAGAGACAGATAAACAGAAGAATAGGGAGACAGCAAGAGGATTACTCCAAGCTGTCCTTCTTTAACTAATGATATAATTTTGTTATCAACTTTGTTTCAGTGTTTTTTGATGGAAATATACACCAATTCAAAGTAATCAAAGCAGCACAAGGCTTATTGTTCCTTGAAACAAAAGAGCTCTTTTTCACGTGGTTTGAGCTTGTTGATCACTTCAGAACACATGCGATCACAGCCAAGGGCAAGGAATGGGGGAAACTCTTACTGCCATTCAGGGAAGAGCCTACAGAAACGTGAGTTGTTTTATATGATGCATTTCACAGATAAGCATATACATATATTTTTGGACACACATTAACAGACTATAAATACAAAAACAAGAGATATAATTCGAAATGAATGTTGGTGCCTTCATTGTAACTACTCAACAAAGGAGAGTTTGCTAAATGCAAGAAAACAACTGTTTCACCTCCTCTGTATGTCATCATTATCACTGAAGGTTAGAGTATGATTTAACACGAGTCTCTGATGATAATGCATATACAGTAAATTATCTTGAAAATCGAAGACACCGTCTTTTAGGTTTTATGAACGTAATATAGATGTGTGCCGCACAATGTCCACGGTTTATCCCAAGCACCTGCGTGCATTCATGGGTGTGTCTATAGCAATCATGCATGAAGCACACCTGCCAGGGCACTTTAGATTATATTTAAATTATACATTATATTACATTAGATTAAAATGTTTTTCTTGAGAATGTAAATTAGGTCAAAGGCCGGTACTATAAAAAAAACGATTTTGTTTTTTCTTCTCACTATTGGTACACTAAACATGTCTTCCTTCAACTGTGTTTCATGACTGATTTCAGCAAAAATAAAACGTAGTTTTTATGTTAAAAATACTGCATGAATGCACAATAAATATCTTCTTCGTGTTAAAAATACTGCAGGAATGCACAATAAAAAATATATATATGCATGCTAACAAAATAGCATGTGCAGTTACATAGATAAATTTGGATATGGCTGCCAGACATTATAGTTTTTAATTCATATCCACTGTTAGTAGAGCGGTTTTGCTTTTGGAGTTATGAGAAGAAAATGGTATAATAAATATTAAAAACATGCTTTAAGGAACATGATAATTAATTAACACTATTTGTTTTAAATAATGTTAGATTGTTTACTGTACATTACACAATCATGCAAGGTATGTTGTAAGGGCTGTTTTCTTTAAAGATGATATCATTGCAATAATCACAGTTGACAGACAGTACCTGATGCTTGCTGATCCGTACAGGTGGTATGCTGGAAATTTATCTATAGAAGAGGAGAGACGACTGCTACTCTCAGGCAGAAACAGCAATGGTGACTATCTGATCAGAGACAGCAGAACAGACCCTGAACACTACATATTGGCAGGTAATTATTTCTGTTAACATAATTCGGAAATAAACAGTGCATAGGAAATCGAGCATTTACGACGTGTCCAGGAAGTAAGTGAGTGATACAAAGATGAGATGATTAATTAACAAAAGTACAGATGCTTTTCTTGTGTTTTAATTTCTAATCTTTTTTGTATCGGTACAGGCTGTTGATCATTCTCCCGTCAGTCAGAAAGTCATTTCTCCGTGTGTCATATGTCTGTGTATTTGTCTATCTGAACACAATTAGACCGAGCTAATGGCATCACTTGAACGGAAAGCAGATGCAAAGAACGTCTATCTCAACGTGTTGCAATGTTTACAAATATCACAGAGCATCATTTCGATACCAGCTTATCTTCCAAATTACTGTGAGATTACTTATAGTTTCTGATTCCTTATAGTATAGCGATCTCTGTCCGAATTCAATACTGCTTTCAAAGGACTCTGCAGCTATAATTCATGAGTATCTTCCGCTCAAAGCACGTGTATTGCTTGTTCAAGTGTGTGTGAGAGAGAGAGAGAGAGAGAGAGAGAGAGAGAGAGAGAGAGAGAGAGATAGAGAGAGAGAAAGAGAAAGGGACAAACAGACTGACAGACAGACATACAGGCACACAAACATACATGCAGATAGACATACATACAGTGAGTATGCATTGATACGATGTCATATTTGCTTTTATGTTACAGTACACTTTGAGGGTAACATAGTGAATTTCACCATTGTTCCACAAATGTGCGGATTCAAGTTCCACGACACAGAGCACGTTTTCGTAACTCTAGTGGACCTTGTGGATTACTACATACGCAATGGTATCAACGTTCCTGGCACTGGAGTTGTCCAACTTTTAGAGCCAATCCAACGACCCCAACAAAGTGAGAGTTATCGCACATTGTCCAAAACTGGTGCTGTAACTTCACTGTCTCCGAGATTTAGTACAAAGTATTGATTGTATTTTGACAAAGGAACACTTGTGCACACCCCAGGCTTTGGTCTCTTTATTTGTTTGTAGCTGAGACCATCCACAAAGGTAGTTTTGATACCTGTCCAAGCTTTTGAATGCAATAGCCCATCAGTGTTTATAGCCTGATCATTTTTTCTCTCTCAAGAATACATCTAAGAAACTGACTAAGGGCCGTGGCTGTTAAACTCATCACGGGAGCCTTTGTCATTATTTTCCGGGAGAAAGTTCCAATCGGTATTCAGCTGTGTAAAACCTTCTATAGGTTTTCGTAGGTGAACCTGCGGAAGGAGCATTACTTTCAACCGTCGAAACGGTGACTAAAATTGAAGGATATTTTAAATGATTTGCATCAAAAAGTGTATTTGGTGTCTTACATAACAGTACATACATATTTCGTTCAAATCAGTCGCAGAGTCAGGCTGATCCAGCGTGTACAAAAGAGCGACCACAATCCTGAAGAACAGCAACAAATCCAGGGGTTTTGTGGTGTTTGTACTGGGTAGCCGCAGTTGATATGCAATAAATCTAAAGCTAAAAGTAGCAGCCTCTCCAAATTGTACAGAACGATGACAAAGACCCTTATCTGTATACGTTCCAGTGCTTAAAGCAAAATGTATCCAACAATGGACGTTGTAACGGTTGTCCGTTAAAAAAAAAAAATTTGAAAACGTTTGTAACGTCCCAGGAACAAATGTGCACTTAATTGTGTATACTTTGCAAAGAATGGTGTCATTAAATGTGTGCCAAGAAACATTCTTTCACGGGCTCAAAAATTGTGATCGTTTGAAAAGAGGTGAAAAATACTATCCCTGGTGTCTTTCGCGCAACTTTTTGTAAAGACACTTTCTATAATGTTGTTTCCCGTTCTCCGATAGGATGCGTATAGCCTTCACGGATGATGCGAACAACTTGCTCAGTAGCAGTTGCAGAACAAAACGTGTTTTGAACACAACTGTGCTGTATAAGAAAGAAGTAAAGAAGACAAAGAATCAACACGTCGCGTAAGGCGAAATTACAACATTTAGTCAAGCTGTCGTACTCACAGAATGAAATTGAACGCGCTGCATTTTTTTCCATCAAGACCGTGTACTCGTAGCATCGTCAGTTCCCCGCTCGTGGCAAAGGCCGTGAAATTGACTAGCCAGAATAGCGCGGTAGTGGTTGCGCTGAGCTGGATAGCACGCTTTTCTGTATCTCTGTTCTTTTTTAACTTTCTGAGCTTGTTTTTAATTCAAATATATCATATCTATATCAGTGTTTTTGGAATCAGGAACCGACAAGGAATAAGATGCAATTGTTTTTAAATCGATTCTGACATTTTAATCATAATTTTCATATAAAAAAAAAATTCAGAGCGGGTTATTAATTTAAATATGACATATGTATATGGTTTTGGAATCAGACAATGATGAAGAATAAGATGACATTTAATTTGGATTGCTTTATAAAAATGTTTTTTTTACAATTTTCAGATTTTTAATGAGCAAACTCATCAATTAATATTTAAACTTCCCAGCTGAAATGCCATACCAAAGTTCCGGCCTTCGTCGAAGGTTGCTTGACCAACATTTAAATCAAGTTGATTGACAAATGAGGGCGTGACAGTGCGGCCTCAACTTTCACAAAAAGCCGGATATGACGTCACCAAATACATTTATTTACAAAATGAAAAATAATATCCGGGGATATATCATACCCAGCAACTGTCATGTGAAATTTCATAAAGATCAGTCCAGTAGTTGTCTTTGAATCGCTATATACACACACACACGCACACATACACACATACACCACGACCCTCGTCTCGATTCCCCTCTATGTTAAAACATGTAGTCACAACTTGACTAAATGTAAAAAGACAGAAGAGTCCAGACTTGACACCATATGATTAACAAAATATGACGTCAGATGGAGGCAACACTGGGTTTTTCTCATCGTCCTCTTGATAATGGCGAGTCACAATCTGGTATTTGTTGAGACGAATCAGACAGATGTAATGCTACGAAATGGATCTGTGGAGATGGACATGCATCGCCATGTTTTAAAGAATCTGTAAGAGCATTGTCTCGAGGTTATAGCGGCCTACTATACAGATAACCGTTATCTGTCCGTTATGGCACAGCGAGAACGCCGTTTTGGTTGTCCCTTAATTTGTAAATCGTGAACATGAACACAATGTCAATCACTGAGCTTTGAGCAATTAACCTAAATAGTGAAAAGTGTGTGTACCAGCAACTCAGCCACCTTGATTTGAATTTTGCAGACGTCATCGTCAAAAAATAGAACAGCGCAGTGGCTGAGATTTTACTTTTTATTTTTTCAAAGTCATGAGGCTATAACTTTTGAGCCCGTGCAAGAATGTGTCTGAAATGTGGCACACATGTAATGACACTATTGTGTGCAAAGTATACAAAGTTGCGTGCATGTCACATTTGTTTGCAGGATGTTACGAACGTTTACAAAATGTTAACGGAAAACCGTTTAAACGTTCATTCTCGGGTTCTGTTTGAGCTTAGTAATAACGCGAATACAGATGAGGGTCTTTGTCATCGTTCTGTACAATTTGGAGAGGCTGCTGCTATTTGTAGTTTTAGAGTTATTGCATATCAACTGCAGCTACCCAGCAAAAACATAAAAAAAACTGGATGTGTTGCCGTTTTTCACGGATTATTTCTGCTACGTTCTGCAAATGCTGGATTTCAATGTGGAGAATTGTCAGTTACACAGAAACAAGGCATTATTAAATGCATTCCGAAACAAGACAAGCCAAAACAGTTTATTAAGAACTGCTTCATTTTCTATAAAATGTTAGTTAGTTAGTTGTTGCTTTTTGGGTCCAGCGGACCATATAGGCCAAATCAGGACCCCCCCATAAAATGTGTTAATCCTGTATTGCGAATAGATTAAAAATAATGTTTCCCAAGATTATTAGTGAACACCAACCAGGTTTTATGAAAGGTAAATTTATCGGGGATAATATACGTTTGCTGTATGATGTGTTGATGTTTACTGAAAGAGAAATTATACCAGGTTTGCTGCTTGCAATTGATTTTGAGAAGGCGTTCGATAATGTGTCCTGCCTGGCCCTTTTCAAAAAAGGCATTGGATTTGTTCAATTTTGGAAATGATGTAAAACAGTGGATACGAGTTTTTTGTATCAAGATATACAGACATGTGTTACAGTAAATGGCCAATTTCTTGTGATATTGTCATTAATGTTACGTAATAATTCTGTGATAAAAAAAGATTGAAATTGAATAACGAGTGTTATTTTCTCAGTTTGCGGATGATACAACTCTTCATTTGGATGGCAGTTAAGAATCGTTTGTTGAATGTGTTAAAACTTTACCAAAATGTTCTAAATTTTCCGGATTAAAGATAAATAATGAAAAAACTTAAGATGTCTGGATCGGAAGAAAGCGAAATTCACAAGAAAGATATTATGAGGGATATGAACTTTTGTTGGGACCCTGGGATTTTTAAAGTATTGTGAGTCAAATTTTCGACAAACACCGGCAACATTTTGGAAATAAATTATGAAGGGAAATTAAAAGAGTTTAAAATTGTTTTAAACGATCGGAGCCGAAGACAGCAAACTCCATTCGGTAGAATTATAATTTTGAAAACCTTGGTCCTTTTAAAATTGGTTTATTTATTAACTGTATTGCCAGACCCACTGGACAAACAGTTAAGATGGTTCCAGACCAGATTGCTTCATCACATTCTTGGTGTTGCCAGCTAGTTATTTGTTCAGAAGATTCTTGACAGCCCCCTGTGTGCCTTTTGTAAAAATGAAAATGAAACAATTTCCCATATCATTTGGTACTGCCCAATTAGTCGGAATTTTTGGAAGATGTGTTAAACAGAAGTTGTATTTACCGCGCAAATGTTCTTTTCACAGAATAATTTATTCTGTTTGGTTGTATGAACAATGTTAACGTAGATGTGGTTTTGGATTTTATTATTTTTGTTTGCAAAGTTTTATATTTATAAATTTATGTTAGAATTATTGTTAAGGAATTTGAAATACAGATTTGAAATAGAGCTAGGGGGCCCGGTAGCTCAGTTGGTAGAGCACTGGACTTGTGATCGGAAGGTCGCAGGTTCGAATTCGGGCCGGGACGGACACGGGTCAACGTTATGTGCAGACCCAGAGACGGAAGCCATGTCCCACCCCCGTGTCATCACAATGGCACGTAAAAGACCTTGGTCATTCTGCCATAAGTGCAGGTGGCTGAATACACCTAAACACGCAGACACATATGTAGCGCGACTCCGTTGCTGCTAGCTTTCCACTGGGAGGAAGCGACCCGAATTTCCCCGCGATGGGACAATGAAGTAATGCAAATTAAAATGAAAAATGAAATAGAAAAATAGTCCTGTTTCATTGCTGGTAACATTACCAAATTTGTAGAATGATGGTCCTCATATGAAAAGTTGGTTAGGTAGTACGCTAGGTTGCGCAGAGATGTGACGATTTGTGTATATATTTGTCTTTGTTTGTTTTGTTTTTGTTGTTTTTTGTTTTGTTTTTTTTTCTTTGACTGTATTATTATTTGACTGTATCATTATTAAGCAGGTAGTACGTTCATAATATCCTCATTGTTTACTTGTGTTGTCCTTGTAAAAAAATAAATAAGTGTAAACAAAAAAATACAAACAAACTTAAACAAACTTATTCATGTAGTCATTTGGAAATATGTTATATAATGTGACTATACAATACTAAAATATCCTCAACATATAAAATGTATGCCCAGTTTTGAGAGAAATAAAAGGTAATCCTTCAGTAGAAAATTAGTCAAAAACCTTCAGCTTTGTTTGTATCAATTTGTCTGAAAATCACTAACCTGGTAAATATGTTACAAAACACAAGCTGTTTATGGAAGCTAAATCTACCAGTAAGCTGTCAGTGCCCAAAATATATTAGCTCTGTATGTCCGTGAAACGAGTTTGTATTGTTGTTGTTGTTGTTGGTGTTGGTGTTGTTGGTGTTGTTGATTGTGCATGTTATTTGTTTGTGTCGGAGCTGCACATATATGACAACCAGGGCAGATTATGATTTTGAAGCAACCTGTTCCCTTGTTTAATTTGCTTTATTGTATGTGTATATGAACATGCAATTGCCTTGTGTTGGTTTATTTTATAAACTCTCCATTTGTCTCTTGTGCATCCGTGACTTTGTTGAGAGGTGTTATTTCACACTTGTGACAGTTCGAATCGTCAACCTTATCGTGGTATCACACATTGTGGCCAGTCACCAGCTAAAATGACTGTTTACTTACAAAATGTAGCTTTCGGCAACATGACATGTGTATCGGTGTATATACACGTTTGATTTAACCTTCAACGTGCTTCCTGGGTCGTGGATGACCTAGAGCCTCACAAAAGTGTCTGTATCTCTAAAACTATGTGGAGGTTTTGTTGGAGACTTCATGTAATCCTCAAACACCATAGACCCTTCCTATATCGACCAATTTTTAAACGATTATTGTTGTAAACAAACAAATTAAGTAGATGTGCAACGCCAAGGCACTGCATACCCCAGCGAAAGACAAACCTCTCTCTCTCTCTCTCTCTCTCTCTCTCTCTCTCTCTCTCTCTCTCTCTCTCTCTCTCTCTCTCTCTCTCTCTCTCTCTCTCTCTCTCTCTCTCTCAAACACACACACACACACACACGCACACACACACAAACACACACACACACTCATACACACACACACACACACACACCCCAAGTCACACACGCACACATACACACACTCACTCACACGCACTCACTCACTCTCTCACAAAAACTTCATACACACAAAACACACACCCATACGCACATATGGACAGACAGACATACACACCTTTACAAACAAACACACATACACGCACACACATACACGTATGCACACACACACACACACTCACACACACACACACACGAGTACAGACTCATGCACGCGTGCGCGCGCACACACAAATACACACACACACACACACACACACCCCACACACACTCACACACACACGAGTACAGACTCATGCACGCGTGCACACACACACAAATACACACACACACACACACACACACACACACACACACACGAGTACAGACTCATGCACGCGTGCGCACGCACACACACACACACACACACACAAATACACACACACACACACCACACTCACACACACACGAGTACAGACTCATGCACGCGTGCGCACACACAAATACACACACACACACACACCACACACACACACACACAAATACACACACACACACACACACCACACACACACTCACACACACACGAGTACAGACTCATGCACGCGTGCGCACACACAAATACACACACACACACACACACCACACACACACTCACACACACACGAGTACAGACTCATGCACGCGTGCGCACACACACACAAATACACACACACACACACACACACACACACACACACACACACAAACAGTAACACTAACACATGTGCACAAAATGAACACAAACACACACACCGCGCGAGAGAGAAAGACTACAGGGAGGCATGACGTCATGATGCATTAATTGACGTCAAAGACTTTCGACCGTGACGTTTTCTTCTTACGCGAGCTTTATCCATAGACTTGGAAACTACGGAATTTCTACCCGTCCAAAGCGGCCTTGGGTGGCGTTTGCTCAAAAAATGGGGGCGCCAATTTTACCCACCGTATTTTTGTTAGTATGGTCCCAATTTTTGGTGAACTTCCATCTCCAACTGTGGCCCATTTTCGGGCACAAAGAATCCTTCTTTATCATGTATTATTCGGTATGCACATTTCTCAAATCGATTACAGTATAGCGTTCACGGGATACCTCCAGCTTCGCTGGGATAAACAAAGACGTCATTTGTTTTGCACAGTCCGGATGTTGTGGGTCGTGGACGACCCATATGGAGTCAAAGAAGACATGTTATGGTGTGTATCCCTATTTGGATGGCGTGAGTTGTGTTCGACCCATGTACTCTTCAAAAAGGCGGTAAACAGTTGATCGTGTACGACCCATACATGTTACGTTGAATCCTTCTTTACAACGTATGGGTTGTACACGACCCACATCATCCGGACTGTGTAGTACAAAGCGTGATTCGATGAAGGTTAAGTATGTACAGCAAAGTGTGCAAATATAGAAACAAAGGATTAACGAGAGCTCGGAGACATAGATTACTGTGGTTTAATGCACTTTATCCTACATACGTGAGAGAGATACCCGTGAGATAAAAATCGTTCAAATCACACGTGTGTATATCATGTAAATGAGGTCAACCGGAAGGTCATGCTATGTAAATTAGTATTTTTTACATATTCATGAAGAACTACTTTTGCAACAAAATGGCAACTGCCACGAAACCGATTTGTCAACACTGAAAGAATTTTTGAGTGATGAGCTGTTCGAAGACATGTTTGGTGATGACGCGAATGACGAAGTCGATGAAGAAAAAAGCGAGTCATCCATGATTTATGATTTTTCTCCAATAGACTCATTCGTTCAGACAAACAAGAACAAGAACACTCTCCGAAAAACGGTTTACGATATACGTCGCCTATCGACGTTTATGGCGAAACACGGGGACAAAAGAAACATTAGCACCATCCAACCACAAAAATTATGAGTTTGAAAAAACCGGATGGCAAAGAGTATGAACCATCCCCACGCTGAGGGGCCTTCTCAGCAGCATCCATCGACAGTTGAAGTCTAAAAAGTACTGTGCACCCGTTATAGACGGCCCCGAATTTGCACTTGTAACTGAGAGAAGTCGTGAAGACAAAGCAGAAGATTGTTAAACAGGAAGGTTGTGGCAACTTACCTAACAGGGCTCAACCGCTGAAAGATGAAGATGTTGACAAGCTGTGGCAGACAAAACAGCTCGGAGTCGCAGATCCAGAAGTAATCCTGAATACTCTGTGGTGGCAAAACACAGTCAACTTTGGTCTGCGCAGCGTGACACCTCACAGGCACATGCAGTGAGGAGACGTGTCCTTGCATGAAGACAGTAATGGCAGAGAATATCTCCAATTTTGCGAAAGACAATCCAAAACATGCCAGGGCGACATGTGAAGAAAAGCTGGGATCATCAACCCGAGGTAGATCTACACCAACCACTCTGCACGCCAGTTCCTAGTGCAGAAACTTTCCGAGAATAACGTTCCTCCGACCAAAATAATGCAGCTATCTGGGCACAACAACGTTAAGCAGCATTTCCCAAGAGGAACACCGTGGCTTCAGTCTGATGCTAAACGGCACTGCACCGGTCTCGGAGCTGTCGCCAGTGTCGGCAGACGACACATTGGATTCGCACGGCCACTTCAACTCCAGCCGTCTCCAATGCCACTGCCACAATCACATCCCAGCAAACGCTAACAACACTGTTTGCAAGGCCTGTGCACGTTGGTACCATCAACATCAACCAATATTTGTCCAGTCACCAAACCGAGAAGTGACCATCTGAAAGCTGTCGACTCGCCTGGCTCCGACTTGACTGTCATCCTGTCGCGGAAGGATATGCTTTGCTGTTGTTGTTCCTTTGGGTTTCTTTTATCCTGTGGCCACTGCTTTTCTTTTTATCTGGTATATTTTGAAGTGACCATCATTTCGTTGTTCGAATTTATTTAATCAATGTTCAATATTAAACTTAACAGTGTTAACAAAGGCGAACTACTTTGTCCTAGTTTGAGAGTGTGTGTCATGGCGGAGGAATGAATGTCAAATTGAGTAAAGTGGTTTGAAGTTCTAAAGCGGGTTGATCCAAAGGCAATAGCGCTGTCGGTGACTTTTAGTTAGATCTGGCACAGAAGTATATAATGTAGGATAAACAGAATACTACATGGCTTGCTGTGTCGTACCAGATTTACACTCGTTGCTTTTTCAAATAGTGAACAGCTCGCTTTCGCTCGCAGTTCACTATTTAAAAAAACAACTCGTGTAAATCTGGTACGACACAGCAAGCCATGTAGTATTCTCTATGTGTAAGAGGTCATTATTATAAAGAATAACTTGTTTTTTTCTTCCTGGAAGTGTGTATGTACTGATAGGGTACCTCTCCTTTCATAACGTCTCTAAAAATATACCAAATAATTATGTGTGCAAGGACACATTAAATCCAACCATCAACGCTGTCTTACTTTTCTTTCTTGAAACGTCCAATTCACCTGTAAACTGTATTTTTAAAATACCTAAACCAACAATTACACCAGCCAGCTGAAAATGTTATAGTGTGTGTACGTTTATGTAAACCTTATATATAGAGTAACACTAAAGCGAAGCTCGTGTTTCTTCTGCTGTAAGTTATCTGTGCATCATCAGTCGAAGATAATTAACACAACAATGACTGTAAGAGGAATAAACAGGGTTTGCTGTCGTTCTCCAAAAAAATATGTATCCATAATAAAACGTGTAAACTAAATGCAACCTTTGACAGGTATATCTTTTTACATTTAGTCAAGTTTTGACAAAATGTTTTAACATAGAGGTGGAATCGAGACGAGGGTCGTGGTGTATGTGTGTCTGTCTGTCTGTGCGTGTGTGTGCAGAGCGATTCAGACCAAACTACTGGACTGATCTTTATACAATTTGACATGAGAGTTCCTGGGAATGATATCCCCGGACGATTTTTTTCATTTTTTAGATAAATGTTTTGATGACGTCATATCCGGCTTTTTGTAAAAGTTGAGACGGCACTGTCACACCCTCATTTTTTAATCAAATTGATTGACATTTTTGTAAAGCAATCTTCGACAAAGGCCAGAGTTTGGTATTGCATTTCAGCTTGGTGGCTTAAACATTAATGTATGACTTTGGTCATTACAAATCTGAAAATTGTAATATTGTTTTGTTTATATAAAACGATCCAAATGTACGGTCATCTTATTCTACATCATTTCCTGATTCCAAAAACATATAAATATGTTATATTTGGATTAAAAACAAGCTCTGAAAATTAAAAATATAAAAATTATGATTAAAATTAAATTTCCAAAATCGATTTAAAAACAATTTCATCTTATTCCTTGTCGGTTCCTGATTCCAAAAACATATAGATATGATATTGTTGGATTAAAAACACGCTCAGAAAGTTAAAACGAAGAGATGTACAGAAAAGCGTGCTATGCAGCACAGCGAAACCACTACCGCGCTGAACAGGCTCGTCAGTTTCACTCCGTTTTGCACAAGCGGCGGACTACGGTCATTGTGAAAAAATGCAGTGCGTTCAGTTTCATTCTGTGAGTTCCACAGCTTGACTAAATGTAGTAATTTTGCCTTACGCGACTTGTTTTGTTGTTGCATTTGTTCTGCATATTAATTGTTAGAACATAACCTTAATGGTTCGTGTTGTCAGATAGAGAAACAGAGACAGGCACACAGAGACAGGCAGACGAACAAAGACACAGTAAACTACAGCTGTACGTATTTGACAAAAAAATAGCCAGGTGAAGGTAAAATTAAGCACGGTTGTACTATGTTTGGGATATTAAAATACAGTACTGTTTGAAGTCTCAAAACTTTAACTTGGGAAACGCCCAATAACTCACAGCAATAACTGGTTTTATACTATTGTGAAATGGCTTGCTGCTCAAACAGTAGTACGTGTAATTCTAAAGACTTCCCTAGTATATTAGGTGAGTGGAACACCAATGTATGCATCATGGCACAGTATAACAGTCGATATGTGTTTAAATGCATACCAGTTAGTGGCAAACTGCAATGCAGATAACAAATTAGAAATGTACAAGTCATTTTCTTTGCTTGATTTATTGTTGGTATAATTTTGTGTTAGTTAGTTTTCTTTTTGTCAATGTTGATTTTGTTATCCTACGTATTTTGTGACTTCAAGTCTCCGTGTGTGTGAATGAGTGTATGTGCGCCTTGAGTCGCCTGTTGGTGAGATATGTGCACGTTATACATATTCGTATTATTATTATTATTATTATTATTATTATTATTATTATTGTGTAATATGTGAGTGTATGCTTATTGTATCTTTCTATTTTACTAATCATTGTTCATAATATTGATGATATTTGATATTGTCTTTTGTTTAACAAAGAGAATGTGAAGGTTAGCATGGAAATGTATTGATTGAATACAATACATGTATGATATGTTTGTTTGAAACACGGGATAATTACCGCTTTATAGTACAGACATATACGATTTTCATCATCTTGATGCGCTTGCTGAGTTACTATTCGTTGTTTTGTGTTTTATTGTTTCCCCATTTTTTATGTTTTGGTTTAAATATGTTACAGGCATTAAGTGAAACCAGGCATTACGCGTAATGCCTGAAATGTTCAGGCATTACGCGTAATGCCTGTGACCACTATGCCTTACACGTAATGCCTAAATATACCAGGCAATACGTGTAATGCCTGAAAATCATTGTCAGGCATTACACGTGATGCCTGAAACCTGTTACAGTCATTAAGTGAAACCAGGCATTACGTGTAATGCCTGTGACCACTAGGCATTACACGTAATGCCTAATTCTGTAATTCTTCCTCCGTTTCGATCAAGTCTATGATCCCATCGGGCAACGTTGTTGATCTCAGACCGATCTTGACTTCCGTGCCAAACATTGCTTTAAATGGCGATCTGCCTATACCGGCGTGGTGACTCGTGTTTTTTTCTAAACTGGACAAATTTGATGCCAGCTGTCCAGTTCGTAGTCTTGTTCTCGCTCATCCATGCTACCAGCATATCCTTTATGTCTGAATTTGCTCTTTCAACAGAGCCTTGACTCTGGGGCTGTCTCGGTTTTCCATGCATTATTTTTAGATCGGGCCATAATTGTGCGACCTCGGTAATTATACTGGCTGTGAATTCAGCTCCGTTGTCGCTCTGAAGAATAGATGGAGCACCGAACGCTAGAAACATGTCTAAAATGTGAGTCGCAACTTCCGAAGCTCTTTTGGTACTCAACGGTCTTAGAATGCAGAGTTTGCTGACATGATCTTGGTGCACACAAATCCATGGATGACCTCGGTCAGCCAGCGACTGCATGTCAATAAGATCGATCTGAGCCCCGGATAGAATATCGTTTGATAGAATCGGTCGAACAACAACACCTTTGACTCTCGCTCGTTTCTTCTTCTTCTGACACACTGCGCACAGATATTTGTAAAGTTCTATCGCGTGGCGTGGTATGTTGTCGTATTTATTGTGCAACTCTTGACGATATCGTATGTTTCTTCAAGGGTAGCATAGTAGATAATGGATTCCTCAGCTGTGTCAGTCCTTTTCTGTACAAGCCTTTCGATGTCACCGCATCTTAATACCTCGAATCTGAAAATTAAAGTAAATGACATATATTTAATGGCAATAACAGGACATGTTTACCAACGTTATAAACAATGTACCATAACTCTCGGCAGCGAGTCGGATATAATGTCGGATGTCAATGTACCCGAGCGCTACATTCAAACTATTTAAGATCGTGACTGAACAACTTACGTCGAATAATAATAACAAATATTCCTTTTGAGAAAAAAAAAACACCGTTTACACAGTGTTTCTCAAGCGAACATAAATAATATTTTGATATCGTAGCTTTCAACAGCCTCGGTATGTGAGATAACACAACGTAATTTTCTTATTAGCTGTTTTTATTCCAGCAAGAACGATACAGTCAGTGTACTAAGCCTTTTTTGTTACCTCCCTTTGACATTATAATTATAGGTCAATTACTCTATCAGAGACAGCATTGGAGATAACCCGGTTTCAGTATTGTTTCACGATAGACGTAGAGCTGAATACCAACACTCAAATCTGTTTTTGACAAACACCACACATCACTTATTTTCCCAAGAGATGATACTCATGACGTGACTTTGTCGTTTTCTGGAAGGCAGCATTTACTTCTTCGATTGTTCTCAAGTACACAGCTTTCGGGAGCAACTTTCTGCCGTCCTTTTCATAATGTTCAAACAAACGTCGAGTAAACAATTGTCCTTTTTCATTATCCTCCATGGTGACGAATAAGCAACAGGTGAAAACTCGACTGGAAATATTGGACCTCGGCTTTGCATTGTGATATGCACTCACACTTACGTGATATTACGTGATATTCAAACTGTGGTGAACACTATGTCAAAAATACATTATTTTGCATTGCGAACCATCACTCATTACTATATTCACACCATGCCACATTGTCAACACTTTGTCCTTAAAAAATGTTCTCACCGTCATCCAAGAGGTAATGGAAAACTGTTCAGTGCAATAGGCGTTTATGTTGTGTGTATTGCCTGAATTGCTTCAGGCAATAAGCGTAATTTTGAGAGTCAAATGTCAGGCATTACGTGTAATGCCTGGTATTTTTTTTAGGCATTACGTGTAACGCCTAGTGGTCACAGGCATTACGCGTAATGCCTAAACAATTCAGGCATTACACGTAATGTCTGGTTTCACTTAATGCCTGTAACATATACATGTATGCTGTATACTTTATACTTTCGAGAAGTTCTTGTCTGGACAAAACTTTCCTGTAAAAAGGCTTTCTTATTTTCATGAGATAATATAGCATTAGCAGTTCTTTCAATTGGATAGTTTGCTATATGGTTATAACTGAGTTAGTGTTGGAGTTACTGATATATAGATAGTACACGATATCATGTTTTGTTTCATCCAACTCTGTTCTGCATTGTGTTCTTTCATTTACACTATTTGTGTAGGTGTGTATTTGTACACAGATGTATATGTTCTGCGCGAACTTAGAATCCGGTTTCATTCTAGAATGGACCGGGTCCAGGTTGGAATTCTAACCCTGCGCAAGTACAGGGGTGCCATTCTAGAATGAAACCATGCGTGAAGCATCGCGAGAGTGAATAAAGGGGGCCGTAATGTTTGTAGGTAAGACAGAGTTGTCTTCCCTTGAATTATCTCCACCTGCACCTTCCCTTTGATAAAATGGGGCTGATTTGTCTACCCCTGAAAAAATCCTTTGGCGATCTTGCGATGTCATGTCATGTCAAGAAAGTTGACACTCCTGAGTACGCAATAAACAAAGGCAGACCATAGCAAGGGGGACTACCAGGGCGGTGATGTTTGCAGGGCAGTTGTTTTTGTGATGAGAGCCGGTTGCGGCCGCTTGCAATGCCAGCGCTGTCTCCCTCTCGGAAATGTCCGGTTTTTTGACAATTTTTTTGACAGACAGACAGACAGACGGTCAGACCGACTAACCGACAGACAGACCAACAGAAGGACAGAGTGAGTTATAGAGCTGTTGTCACAGGTTTAAAAAAAAGTTGACATTAACAAAAACAGAAATCAACAACAACTTTTGTCTGGTTTTATAATATTATGGGAAAACATTGAAAGCAATTCATAGTAGTACTACTACCACAACAAATACTCTCAAAGGGGAATTCCATGCCTAAAAGTTTGACAGTTTTTATTTAATCTATCAGAATCCCTACCTTCCAAACTGTGATATGCCCACGTTTCAAACTCCTACAACCCTGCATTACTACTACACAAAAGAACAAAGTTCCAAGAATTATATCCTGGTGCACATTTATTTGTAGAGGAAGTACCAATCATTCAAGAGGTTCACTTGATTTACAAATGGATTGGAGGTATGTCATTTCCAAGCAACTGAATTGTAGCTTAAAATCAGTGAATACCCTTTATTTCTGACCAAGCCTCATTGCAATGACAGTCAATTAATTTTTCTCTCCAAACTCACAACATTATACCATGTCATACTTTCAAATAACCTCTAATTGCCCTTGAAAAAAATACAAGCTCCTGACGTTCTCAGTGCCCAGTGACGGCAGAGATTGACAATCAAGCAGGCCTACCATGCTACTCCTCGTGCTCCCCTTTGTAACTCTGACCACGCAATGATCCTCTTGACCCCCACATACAAACAAAAACTTAAGGCTGTGCGACCCATTACTAAGACTGTCAAAAAGTGGTCGAAGGAAGCATCAGAGACATTGAAAGGTTGCATGGATTGTACGGATTGGGGGGTATTTAAGGAGGCTAGCTCCTCTCTGGACGAGTATGCGGAGGTTGTGACTTCCTATGTAAGTTTTTGTGAGGACATGTGTATACCATCAAAAAATGTCCGTGTGTATGGAAATGACAAGCCATGGTTTAGTAAATCAGTTAAGGCAAAGCTAGATGCTAAGAACAGGGCTTTTGAGAGTGGTGATGAGGATCTGTACAAGCTAGCTAAATCTGATGTGAAGAAAGAGATCCGTAAAGCAAAAGCTGTGTATAGGGACAAGATTCAAGACCAGTTCGCGTCAAACAAACCCCGTGAGGTATGGCAGGGCTTGCAGCAGGTCACTCAGTACAAGAAAAAGCCAGCAGCGTCAGACGATCACGACCCGACCCTTCCGGATAAACTGAACAGTTTCTACTGTAGATTTGACGAGAAGAATCCAGACCCAGGTTATCGTCCCTCTTTGCCGGATGACCCCTCACTTCTGATCCCACCTTTCACTGTCCAGGAGGCGGAGGTGAAGAAGCTGTTTAAACAACAAAACGTCAGGAAAGCCTCGGGTCCGGATGGTGTTTCGACTGCTGCTCTTAAGTGTTGCTCTCATCAGTTAGCACCCGTGTTCACAGACATTTTTAATGAGTCCTTAGAGAAGCACTCTGTCCCCCGCTGTTTTAAGTCGTCGGTGATAGTCCCTGTCCCCAAGAAACCCCGTGTCGCCCAGCTTAATGACTACCGCCCAGTCGCACTCACATCAGTGGCCATGAAGGTTTTTGAGCGGATCGTTCTGTCCTACTTAAAGGCATGCACTGGTGCCTCACGTGACCCTCTCCAGTTCGCTTATCGGGCAAACAGATCGGTTGAGGACGCTGTAGCGCTAGGTCTGTTCCACAGCCTGCGTCATCTGGAGAAGCCACGTTTATACGCTAGAATCTTATTTCTCGATTTTAGTAGTGCTTTTAATACAATTATCCCCCACATGCTGTTCGACAAGCTGTCGGCCCTGAACGTACATCCGTCCATCTGTCATTGGGTTTTAGACTTTCTCTTAGACCGTCCACAGGTAGTCAAGGTAAACGGTTCATACTCTTGCTCAGCCACGCTGAACACAGGGGCACCCCAGGGGTGTGTGCTTTCTCCACTTTTATTCACACTTTTTACGAACGACTGTGTATCATCAGATCCATCTGTGCTGGTTCTGAAGTTTTCCGATGACACGACAGTTGAGGGGCTGATTTCCAACGATGATGAAAGTGTGTACAGAGAGGAGGTGGAACAGTTGGTTGGCTGGTGCTCTGACAACAACTTAGAGCTCAATGTCTCTAAAACCAAAGAAATGATTGTAGATTTTAGAAAGAACAAACTCGCACTCACCCCTTTAGAGATCAACGGTGTAAGTGTTGAGCAGGTCGACTCCTTTAGATTTTTAGGCACAATCATCTCGAGCGACCTCACATGGGACAAAAACACAGAGCCCATTATCAAGAAGTGTCAGCAGAGGCTTCACTTCCTTAGACAGCTGAAGAAATTTAGACTGAACCAAGCCATCCAAAAGCAGTTCTATAGGGCTACTGTAGAAAGCATTCTGTGTTTTTCAGTCACCGTGTGGTTTAGCGGTGCCAGTGCTAGGAACAAGGAAGAGCTGGAGCGCATTGTCAGACAAGCGTCCCGTATTGTGGGTTGCGAACTTCCGTCAGTCGCCTCACTGTACAGCTCACGTTTAGCAAAGAGAGTTAGGGGTATAGTGGCAGACTCATCTCACCCAGCCAGCCATCTGTTCGAGCCCCTCCCGTCAGGCAAGCGCTTCCGCGCTCTGAAGAGCAGGACTTCTCGTTTCAGGAACAGTTTCTTTCCTGAGGCAGTCCTTGCGGCCTCAATGGTGGATCGTTAGATCTGTTAGATGTGTGATATGTGTCAGCTAAAGTTTTGGAATGGATCGAGTATCCTTAAATGAAATATCTTAATAGATATAAGGGTTGTGTCCTTTGAATAACTGTGTCAGCATGTACTCGGATTTATTATATTGATGATTATATTTTTAGATATGATTTTAGGGAATTCATTTATCTTTATCCATGCAACCTGTGATTACTCCTGTCAAATTGGTGCTAAAAGAACAACCAGTCCGTTTTGAACTGTCTGGTTGGTATACACACGTAAATAGGCCCAGTGAAATTGAACACTTTATCTGTACATATGTATTATGATATATGCGTGTGGAAGGAGTGTGAAGTTTTATGCATACACCATAACAAAATCCTGTGCTTTGCATTTGGTAAATAAACTGTTTGACTTGAAATTACAATTCAACCGTGTAGCAAGATGACACCACTTGAGCCAGAGGTCAACTAATGATTAGTAATGACATTCCAATTCACAGCATCTTGATTGACAAGCTTGATTTTCCGTAATAACTGTGGAAAGTCATAATTTTCAAACATTTTCCCTGAAAAGCATAAATACTCGAAGCTCAGCGTTCAGAAATGAATCAAATGAAAGAATGAATTTTTTTATTTTTTATTTTTTTATTTACGAGGATTTATATCGCGCACGTATCTCACCACACAAGGCGACTCAAGGCGCATGTTACCTATTAATGCCGTGTGAGATGGAATTTTTTACACAATATATCACGCATTCACATCGGCCAGTAGATCGACTGCCTTTAGGCGCTGCATCCACCTTTCACGGCCTATTATTCCAGGTCACACGGGTATTTTAAATCGATGATTAGATGCCACAAGACCTTATGTCGAAATACAAACGCCAGTTATGGGATGATATGTCATGTTGGAGAAAACAGAGACGATTTTCTACAGAAACTAGCCTCGCCTTTGCCGATTTTCGTGGGGCCCACCGCAGCCAATTGCTTTCGTTGTCGTCGGCGCTCATAACGAGGGGTTTGCTATGGCTGCGAGTCTTGTGGTCAAAGCAGCACCGTTCTTAAGAGGCGCATGCCTGATAGAACGTTAAAGCTAGTTAAAAAAAAAAAAAAAAAAAAAGCCTTTCCCTCGCTCAAACTATATAGTCATAGTATATATCGATACAAAGCTAAAGACTTTATCTTCACAATTCAGAAGACCAACTTCATGTATATGAATAAGATTAAAAGTTACAAGCGAGATCGGCAAAACACTGTCAGTACGGAAATTTCCGTTCGTAGCGATCAGTGCTGAGTGTCTCTCAAAATCGTAATCACTTTCAGAACATCACAATCCCAATTCACGATGTCTTTGAGTAAAGTGTAAAAAAACCGAGAAAAAAAACCACCAACCAAACACACAAAAAAACAAAAACACACAGAAAATCCACATTTGTGGCTTTGGCTGTGTGATAGTCTAACTGAAATGACTATTCCAACTTGGACCCAAATTCCAACCTTGCGCACGGCCGATTCTAGAATGGACCAGCAACAAGGGTTTCATTCTAGAATGGCACCCCTGTACTTGCGCAGGGTTAGAATTCCAACCTGGACCCGGTCCATTCTAGAATGAAACCGGATTCTAAGTTCGCGCAGAACACATACACTCACATGTTTTAGTCATTACATATTATTGCGTGGAATTCGGTTTTGTAGCCAAATTATAAATGTAGCGAGGTGTGTGTGTCTTCATAGAAGTATATTTAGTGTTGTACTTTGTTTTCCAACCTACTGACATAGTCTTTTGGCTGCATTTCAAAAATAAAGTAGTACATCTGCCGGTGTACTTCACTCTGCGTGGGTGTGTGTGTTGATGCACTGATGGTTGCCGCAGAAAGGACATTGTCAGTAAACACACACTAATGGCAAGATAGAGAGAGAGAGAGAAAGAGAGACAGACAGACAGACAGACAGACAGACAGACAGTGTGACAGACAGACAGACAGACATACTGTCTTTCTGTCATATGCAACAAGTACAATTATCTTGAGGCAGAACAGCATGGCAGTGTGATGAAAATAGTGAAGCAAATGTGCAGTCCAACATTTTATTTATTTGAAAACGTATTGAGTGGTTAGATCCCTCGAATGAGAAATACGATTTTGCAATGAAACAATTGTCCAAGTTAAATATATTTTTCCTGAAAAAAAATAGAACCTATACGTTTCACTCAAGATGTACTTTCAAAGGAGCTTATAATATTGCGTCAAAAGTTTCCATGTGTCCCCTCAACATGTTTGTTCTGCTCCCCTCCTCTCAGAGAGAGAGAGAGAGAGAGAGAGAGAGAGAGAGAGAGAGAGAGAGAGAGAGAGAGAGAGAGAGAGAGAGAGAGAGAGAGAGAGAGAGAGAGAGAGAGAGAGAGAGAGAGAGAGAGAGAGAGAGAGAGAGAGAGAGAGAGAGAGAGAGAGAGAGCGAGACAGTTTCTCAGAGGTCGACAGCCCTTTCTTTCCAGTTAGACAGAAAATGTTGCTCTTTGCAGGCCAACATAGTTACGCTCTGTTTCCTTTACACATTATTTAAGATAATGGAATTGAAAGCAAAATGTTTTCGACTACTGTGCATTATTGGCTGCATTGAAATGCAAAGTCCTTTTTTGGTCAGTTCCCATCATCAAGATGGGGAGACAGCTTAGTCAACAGGGCAGAGTTGGGAATAAGGAATGGGTGGAAGAGTGACATATTGAAAGGAAAGGAGGAAGTGCACCAGGGAAAGGAATATGCGTGGATTGTTTTGAGAAAGGCAATATGCCACTCAAACTTCAACAAACTTGGTGTAATACTGTGGCAGAAGAACGAAGCGAAAGAGGCACATGCATGTGTTGGTGAATTTGCATAGAGACTGCATGCTTACACTGAGCAGGACACGGCAAATCACGCATTCTTTTTTTTACCACCAGCAACCATGATACAAACTTATGACAGCCATCCAATACAGTCCAAATCAAGAGTAAATAGTTCCCCTCATACCAGAGTGCTTGAATCAAAGGGTTTACTTGACCACAGTCCAAGTGAGGTAACGGGAAGTAAAAGCAATTATTGAGACATGTAGCGACACTATCACGTTTGGACAAGACACATATTTCAGCTTGTTAACAAAACGCTGCTGTTATTTCACGGTTTAAAAGCGAAGAGCAAGTAGATGGCAATGACACAAATGTGATGCAGCTTGCATCAAACGAAGAGACCTCTTCTTTTCTCCATCCATCCTCCCCGCCCTCAGCCAAAAATCTGAACAGCATCTTACATGGGCTTTGCTTATTACGTAAAACACAAAAAAAATGTTCTGGGTTAACTTTTGATATGAATAACATCAAAGTGTTGAATTTACCGCAATGCAAGTCAGGCAACGGGAAGTACAGGCACATTTAATTTTGTTTGCAAAAACTGTGCTTTAATGGAAAACAGATTTCAGTCCAAGTAAGATAACAGGAAGAAAATGTATCGAAGTTACACACTGAAAGCCGCACGGGTTGAGAGAGAGAGAGAGAGAGACAGAGAGAGAGAGACAGAGACAGAGAGAGACAGAGACAGAGAGAGACAGAGACAGAGAGACATACAGACAGACAGACAGACAGACAGAGAGAGACAGAGCGAGACATAGAGAGGGACACACAGCGAGATAGAGAAAGAGAGACAAACAGAGAGAGAGAGAGACAGACAGACAGACAGACAAAGACGAATAGAGAGACAGAGACAGAGAGAGACATATAGAGGGACACAGAGAGATAGACACAGAGAGAGATAGAGAAAGAGAGACAAACAGAGAGAGAGAAAGAGGGAGAGAGAGAGAGAGAGAGAGAGAGAGAGAAAGAGAGAGAGAGAGAGAAAGAGAGAGATAGAGAGAGAGAGAGAGAGAGAGAGAGAGAGAGAGAGAGAGAGAGAGAGAGAGAGATTGGATTGGATTGGATTGGATTGTTTACTCATTTAGGCCATAGCCCCTTATGAGGGGGGTGAACATATATACAATGACATAATGACATTTGCACACAAATCAAATGAAATATATCATATCATACACGAACTAAGACATTACATTTCAAATAAAATATATCGTAGGCTTACATGAACTAAGACATAACAACACTACGTAGCCGAAATGCTTTGTACACATAAACTGACAACTTTCGAACAATACCTTCATTCACATATGCCATAAGCATAGAAAACTTGTGTAAACTTGGGTTTCTATAAAACTTAGCAGAAACAAACTGGCATCGCAAATCACGAAGTGCGGGGTAACAAAGCACAAAATGAAACTCATCTTCCTTACGTTCCCTGCACAATGGGCATAACAACATATCCGCATCGTATCTCTTATATCGATTAACGTGCACAAATAGTTCTGTTATTCCACTTCGGAATCTTGCCAAAATAATTTTCAAATGCCTATCCATGTTCAATAATAAATAATAAATAATAAATAAGGTTTTACTTCGTGCACAGTGCAAAATGTCCTATATAACGCAAATCTATCATTGTTCTGAACATGAAAATTCCATTCCTGCCATCTACAATCAATCAATCTTTCTCTGAAATCTTTCAAAAAACGGTTCTCATCTTGCACTCCTTGATTAATCCATACAAACCCAAAACCATTCTGACATAATTTACAACGTACGCTTTTACCTCTTTCATCCAGTTCACGCAACATATTATAGGCTTTATGTGGCAATCTATTTACGTCCATTCTTAACAACTTCAACCAATATTTAACACAACGTATTGCAGCATTCACATAAATGGGATACCTATTCATCTCGCCGTACACAAAATCGTTGGGTGTGCGTGATCCAACACCAAGAAATTTCTTTAGGGCAAATAAATGAACTTTTTCAGACTGTAATGCAGATTTCTCAAGACCCCACAGTTCAGCTCCATATATTGCAATTGGCAAAACCTGAAAATCAAATAATTTTAAATAAACTTCAATTATTATTACCAAGCTTGAACAAATTTTGTAATATACACAACAATGCGTTTTTCGCTTTGCTTGCAAGGTCACAACAAGTGGCGGTAAAACTGAGTTTTGTGGAGAACAATATTCCTAAATACTTATAAACATTAACCACTGGCATTATCTTTCCATCATACTTCCATTTTTCTCTCACACTCAAGTATCCACCCTTCCGAAAAACAACAATTCTCTCTCCACAAAAACTCTTATTCATATTTACTTTAAGGTGTAACTTTGATGTTGCATGTTGCAAATTATTCAAATGCGTCTGTAGACCAACCACAGTCTCAGATAATAGAAGAAAATCATCAGCCAATAATAAAATAAATAGCTCCATAATCATTCAAAACCTGTGCACCATGTCTTCCTTTTTCAATAATTTCCAAAGCCAACTCGTTTATAAAGAGAGAAAACAAAAGAGGACTACAAACATCACCTTGTTTCACACCGTAGGTACACTTAATATAATCAGTCAAATGTACACCACATTTCACTCGGCATTTAACATTTTCATACATACTTTTAATGCAACGGAACAACTTTCCTTTTATGCCATTTTTCAACAAAATTGGCCACATCAGGTTACGATCGATAGAATCAAATGCTTTTTCAAAATCTATAAATGCCACATAGAGTTTACGATTAAAGGAAAACTGCTTCTGTACAAACGCCAACAATGTAAACATATGATCGACAGTTGAATAATTCTTTTTAAACCCAGCTTGATATTCTCCGGTAAGATTATAACGTTCACTCCATTCTTGAAGTCTACAGTTGATAATTGTACTATACATTTTACTACTCACATCACAGAGTGATATTCCTCGATAATTACTTGGGTCATTAGCATCACCTTTTTTGAATAACGGGAGTACAAATGATTCGGTCCAAGCTTCTGGAAAAGCACCTTTGTCAAAAAGAACATTAAACAATTTCACACAAAAATCAACAATCTGTGGTTCAAAACCTTTCAATAACTCAGGTATTATTCCATCTGGTCCAGGAGCTTTATGATCTTTCAATTTTCTTAATGCTTTCAAAACTTCCTCTTGTGAAATCGGATTATTCAAAATACTGTCTTGCTCACCTTCATCGTAATTAAAACTTTCCACATTACTTTCATCTTTTTCCAACAGCTCTTTAAAATGTTGAAACCACACATCAACAGGCACATTGTTCGTAACACTTTTTCTTTTAAAAGACAGTTTTCGCATTGCGTCCCAAAAATCATGTTGATTATTTACAGAGTCAACCAAGTA
The DNA here is from genome assembly GCF_037325665.1 of Littorina saxatilis. Lineage (NCBI taxonomy): Eukaryota > Metazoa > Mollusca > Gastropoda > Littorinimorpha > Littorinidae > Littorina > Littorina saxatilis. The sequence continues at coordinate 57,826 of NW_027128158.1, forward strand.
CTGTATCTCCGCATCATTATGTAGAGGTTACATTCCGAGTCTCAGTGATTATTAAAAATAATGGTCGAAGTTGGCGGATCATGAAAAATGCGAGCTTCAGCGAGCTTTTTCATGACCGCGAACTGATACCATTATTTTTAATAATCACTGAGACGAGGTGTGTAACCTCTTTATTCCTCCTTTCTTCAGTTATTCAAAGAAAACAGGAGTTTTTGTGCGAAAGTTTTATCGAATCCGAATCACTCAACCAGTCAACCTGCGCAGGCGATCGATTAATGCGCGGTTGTATAGTTCCGTGCAAATCATTCCATTCTGTTAACACTTCTTGTCAGTTTCCCTGTTTTGGACTAAAATCAAGTACAAAGATATGCTGTTATTCTGCTGTGGCGGTAAAGGCAGATATTGTGTGTTCTGTTTATGTTTTAGTATCGCTTAGGATATGGGACTAGCAGACGAACTTTTGCACCCGTGTTCCAACGTTGATTACTGTATGCAGTTCAGTTTTCTGGGGAAAATAGTGTATGAAACCGCTTTATGTTGTTTAAATTGATGAGATGTGTGCATTTGGTTGCGTGTGATCTGTTTATAAAATGAAATATTGTTGAAAACTGACCGTCGGATTGCAGTCACTGTTGTTGAAGAAACTGCGTTAAAAGAAGTGGAACTACTCTTGTCGCTAGTATGAGTATGAGTTACTTGCCTTGGGAATTTGCTTGTGATGAACGGTTTGTGCACGGCAGATCTAGATTCAGAAAACAACCGAACTCATGGATTTTATATGGAGATTCATGTGTTCAGGCCTGTAGTTGTTAATTTAAATGCGGTATGTTTGTATTGTTTGCTCCAGAGATGTATACTTCGTACGTATAGAGCGTTCGGAACTTTTCAGTCGCAAAAGTAGTACCGAAACAGAACAGCTTCTCAACCCATTGCACTATCGAGGATTCAGGCTGTTGCTGGGTCGTTATTTGTTTGGTTGCTGGGTCATTATCGAAAAATAACTAGCTCTACAAGTTTACAGAGGTAAAGAAGCAGAGGGGGGAATAAGTTGCTTTTTCTTCCTTTCCAGCAAGTGCTTATATTATTATAAATGGTCTTTTTAGGGTGAAGACTCATGAGAGAGAGAGAGAGAGAGAGAGAGAGAGAGAGAGAGAGAGAGAGAGAGAGAGAGAGAGAGAGAGAGAGAGAGAGAGAGAGAGAAAGAGAGAAAGAGAGAGAGAGAGAGATGGATGGATGGATGTTTTATTGTTCTAATCAATGAGTTGATTTTGAAAATGTTTAGACAAATGAAATTGGTGCATAAAACGAAACTAATAAGAGTGAGATACATTGGGCTTAAAACATAGCCTACACATGCAAATAAGTGAGGCAAAATAAAGAAAGAGCCTGCCAAATGTTGAGACATAATCATGAAAAGATAGCTTGGAAAGATGATATAACTTAAGCAAACATTGTCAAACGACACCAAGACACATACAAAGACTCAATGACTCAAAGACTCAAAGTCTTTGAGTCTTTGTATGTGTCTTGGTGTCGTTTGACAATGTTTGCTTAAGATATACACAGATATACACGTCCAGACACGGACACACACACACACACACACACACACACACACACACACACACACACACACACACACACACACACACACACATATATATAGATACACACTTGTGTGGGCACACACACAGCAAATTATATGCAAATATACACATCTGAAGCAGTCATTAAATGCATACAACAAATGCACGAAACTATTACAGTAGGCATCATAATTATGCTTGATAGCAAAAGCATACACACACACACACACGCGCGCGCGCACGCACGCACGCACGTAAATACATAAACATACATACATACACGCACGCAGACACACACACACACACACATACACACACACGCGCGCGCACGCACACACACACGCACACACACACACACACACACACACACACACACACACACACACACACACACACACACACCAATTAACGCACATATTTTCCGAGATGAAATGCATAATAAGAAGAAGTTGTAACATACCAGGGAGTTCACGTTTGCGGCACCTTCAAGTCAATCTCTTGTTGCGGGGAATGCATCAATGATTCCAGAGCATGATATATGTTCCTACCGGGAACGCGAGAATCACGTGAGCGGTTCTTTTTTTGCAAG
>NW_027128158.1:67200-74700 GCF_037325665.1 Littorina saxatilis
CACCGGGTACATCACGAAGCGTCCCAGTACCGAAGCGTCCCGGTACCGAAGCGTCCCGGTGCCGAAGCGTCCCGGTACCGAAGCGTCCCACTATAACGCGTCACAGGGGTACCGGGACGCTTTGGTACCGGGACGCTTCGGGACGCTCCCGCGCAGTAGGGCACGAAGCGTCCCGGTACCGAAGCGTCCCGGTGCCGAAGCGTCCCGGTACCAGTCACCACGCACATCCTCGGCTCGCATGCCAATGTATTTATAAAGCAAAGGGAATGCCTGCAATTCACACAGAGCAATCACTTGGTCTTAAACGTGCACAAGACAAACACTTTCATACTGGGGGAGCGAACCAGTCTGAAGAGTACTCGGGTCCAGCGCGAGCGTTTTTTATTACCCAAATGAACCCAAACAAACCCAAATTAACCCAAATGATACAATTTAAAAGTCGGAGGCAGAACTGAAAAGACTTTTTCCGACGCTCACGCTTAGTGAAGCCAGAAAGCGTGTGATATAACAGACATATCCCTCTTGTGAACGGAAGCCTACGGACTTTTCCCCCGAACTTGTCCACACGGGTACAGTATTTCCAAATTGGTGTGTTGTGAGTACAGACCTAAAGTAAAGTTGGGGAAAAGTTGGACAAAAAGTGATGTTATTTTACCGAAAGCAAATCAAGGTCTGTGCAAAATTAAAAAAATCAGTGAAGTCAAGGTCAAATCAAGGTCAAGATTAAATGTAAAAAAAATAAATATGGTTAGTCAAGTCAAGGTCAAATCAAGGTCATTCAAGGTTTAAAAAAAAAAAGTCTAAGTCCTGTGACGCGTTATAGTGGGACGCTTCGGTACCGGGACGCTTTGGTACCGGGACGCTTCGGTACCGGGACGCTTTGGTACCGGGACGCTTCGGTACCGGGACGCTTTGGTACCGGGACGCTTCGGGGTGTCCCCGCTGCGCTAACTGTCTGAAAACATTGATGTATTGTATCCACATCCTGTGCGCTTAAATTAACCAAGGTGTCAAAGTCACGACTTGAAGTTGGATGCCTTTGCATTGTTGCTACATTTGTGTCCGTGTGACCAACCACAAACAGAGAATACACACAGTGTGACTGCTCGGCTTGCACCAAAACCGTGTCTTTGCGTCTCATGAAATATTTCCTTTTAACCTTTGTTTTGTTCAATCTCGTGATAACAACAGGAAAGACTGTTGAAAAGCGCAGCATGATGGTAAACAAATAACATCACAAACAAAATTAATAGACTTCAAGTGTCTAATTTGTCTCCAGACACAGATACAACTATAAAGTTGTATATTCTTTTATTTACGAGACTTTATATCGCGCACATATCTCACCACACCAGGCGACTCAAGGCGCATGTTACCTATTAATGGCGTGTGAGATGGAATTTTTTTTACACAATATATCACGCATTCACATCGACCAGCAAACCTCAAGCCTATTAGGGCGAGCATTCACCTTTCTCGGCCTTTATTCCAAGTCACACGGGTATTTGATGGACATTTTTATATATGCCTATACAATGTTGCCAGGAAAGACCCTTTTGTCAACCGTGGGATCTTTAACGTGCACTCCAAATGTAGTAAATATAAATAAGAAAGTCTGCGCAAAGGTGGATGTCAATATCCCTCTCTCTCTCTCTCTCTCTCTCTCTCTCTCTCTCTCTCTCTCTCTCTCTCTCTCTCTCTCTCTCTCTCTCTCTCTCTCTCTCTCTCTCTCTCTCTCTGCTTCTTTCTATCTCTCCCCCTCTCTCTCTCCCTATCTCTATCTGCTTCTTTCTCTCTCTCTCTCCCCCCCCCTCTCTCTCTCTCTCTCTCGTCTCTCTCCCTCTCTCTCTTCTTCTTTCTCTCTCCCCCCCTCTCTCTCTCCCTATCTCTATCTGCTTCTTTCTCTCTCTCTCTCTCCCCCCCCCCCCTCTCTCTCTCTCTCTCTCTCTCTCTCTCTCTCTCTCTATCTCTCTCTCTCTCTCTTTCCCCGGCTCTGGTGGTGTCCCTTGGCGTAGTAAGAGACAAGTCGACGTGACACATGTGGAATCCATCCTAGCCACCCTTCTGTCGGACCACCTCGTTAAATCGTGGATCCCCCCGCGGGTTAGGGGAAAGAATTTACCAAATGCTCCCCAGCATGTCGTAAGAGGCGACTAACTGTAGATTGTATTAGTCCTTACACTAACGGATTCTGTTTCTCCTTTTACCCTTGTTAAGTGTTTCCTGACTATAGTCAATGTTTGTAAAGATTTTAGTCAAGCAGTATGTAAGAACGTTTAAGTCCTTTGTACTGGAAACTTGCATTCTCCCAGTGAGGTAATATATTGTACTACGTTGCAAGCCCCTGGAGCAAATTTGTGATTAGTGCTTTTGTGAACAAGAAACAATTGACAAGTGGCGCTATCCCATCTCCCCCCTTTCCCCGTCGCGATATAACCTTCGTGGTTGAAAACGACGTTAAACACCAAATAAAGAAAAGAAAAATCGTGGAAAGTTGCTGGTGAGGGAGAAGACACAGTGTTTGTCCTTCGACTGAGCGCCAGCCAACATGGACAAAAAGCCGCCATTACCGCACCAACCGGCCAGTGGCGAAAAAAGTCTGCAGCACAGATCCGCCGAGACAGGAGACGAGCAGAGTTAAGAGCAGAGCAAAGGAGAACACAGGTGGGAATTAATTCATGCAATACAATGCCTGACCTTCAAATTCATCCACTAAAAGACTTAGCTCCTGTCTCTACGATCAAAAATGATAACGCAAATTCCTTCCAGTGCAGTGACAAGTGACAGTGTTAAACAACAACATTCCATAGAAAGATTACGTGAAACACGCAGCCTGGCCACCCCAACACATCACACACCTGCCCACTGTCACACTGCAAGCTTAACCACGTGCGAGAGTGTCAACTCAGAGGTTTGTTGTGCTGTGACGTCACAGACAGCAGACAACTAAACCACTGTAGCTGACCTGGCAGCAACGGACCGAGAGGACGTTTACGGCGACCTAGCCTCCAACTGCTCAAAGAACGCTCAACTGAAATCAAAACTGTTAAACAAAAAGAGAAATCGCGCCGTGCGAGAAAAGGTGGAAATAAGACGCTGATTGCAAGGGGAGACGACTACGTCCTGACATATGACTGCGAAACAGCACAGACATCGTCATTCCGACATGAGGAGGAAACGCCCCCGGGTGTCCGGCGCCTGGCCCAAGTCGACCGCAACGCCTTTCAAGAAGAAATTGACCACATAACTGCTGACCTTCATGTTGTGTCGACACTGGTACGGTGCTACCTCCGTGCCATGCCAAACTGACTCTTCTAACTAAACTGCAGGCAGTGTTGCAAAATGCCATAACAAAAACCGCGAACTGTCATTTCCTGACTTAGCATCTGAGTCAGACGCGTCAAGAACGATGCGTTATTCTGTTTTCTTCTCAAGAAAATCGCGGAGTTCGACTACCCCCTACCCCCTCCCTCCCGCTTTGAAAGGAACCGTGTGTGTTTATTCAATAAAATGTCTTACGTCTTTCTCTCTCTCTCTCTCTCTCTCTCTCTCTCTCTCTCTCTCTCTCTCTCTCTCTCTCTCTCTCTCTCTCTCTCTCTCTCTCTCTCTCTCTCTCTCTCTCTCTCTCTCTCTCTCTCTCTCTCTCTCTCTTGCAGGTTTTGCTATTGTCCTTAACCAGTGAGATTTGACATCTGTGTTTATTTTTTTTATTTTTTATTCCCGCAGTCGCAGTCGCAGCTTCCACGACATAGAGTCACATGAAAACAAAAGGTAACCAAAATAACATACTTTCTTGTTGTAGCTATAACATTCTAAATATAAGTAGCTAAACATCTACCAGAAAATGTGTATTTTAGTCTAAAAATAAATATTAGCAAGAACTTACAAACAAATGAATGAAACGTTTGCAGTGTCTTGTAGCTTTCGGTTGGCTAGTTTATGTGGCACATTCATATATGTGCTGTATCAGTCAGTCCATCATGGAATTGTAAACTTGTATTCGTCCAAGCAAAATGAAGCTCAAGGGCTCACCGCACACATTCTACCTGTTGCCTGGTTCATCAATATTTTGCTCCCTTTTTATATTTAGTCAAGTTTTGACTAAATATTTTAACATCGAGGGGGAATCGAAACGAGGGTCGTGGTGTATGTGCGTGTGTGCGTGCGTGTGTGTGTGCGTGTGTGTGTGTGTGTGTAGAGCGATTCAGACTAAACTACTGGACCGATCGTTATGAAATTTGACATGAGAGTTCCTGGGTATGAAATCCCCGAACGTTTTTTTCATTTTTTTGATAAATGTCTTTGATGACGTCATATCCGGCTTTTCGTGAAAGTTGAGGCGGCACTGTCACGCCCTCATTTTTCAACCAAATTGGTTGACATTTTGGTCAAGTAATCTTCGACGAAGCCCGGGGTTCGATATTGCATTTCAGCTTGGTGGCTTAAAAATTAATTAATGACTTTGGTCATTAAAAATCTGAAAATTGTAAAAAAAAATAAAAATGTATAAAACGATCCCAATTTACGTTTATCTTATTCTCCATCATTTGCTGATTCCAAAAACATATAAATATGTTATATTCGGATTAAAAACAAGCTCTGAAAATTAAATATATAAAAATTATTATCAAATTTTTTTTTTCGAAATCAATTTAAAAACACTTTCATCTTATTCCTTGTCGGTTCCTGATTCCAAAAATATATAGATATGATATGTTTGGATTAAAAACACGCTCAGAAAGTTAAAACGAAGAGAGGTACAGAAAAGCGTGCTATCCTTCTCAGCGCAACGAATACCCCGCTCTTCTTGTCAATTCCACGTGCACTGCCTTTGCCACGGGCGGTGGAGTGACGATGCTACGAGTATACGGTCTTGCTGCGTTGCGTTGCGTTCAGTTTCATTCTGTGAGTTCGACAGCTACTTGACTAAATGTTGTATTTTCGCCTTACGCGACTTGTTTTCGCTTTATCAATGTTTATATCAGGACCTCGTGCAACTCATTCAGTTTTAATGTAATTAAATGATTTATTGATGCACGTATAAATCACAAGGTTGTGTGGTTGTCATTTTCCTTCCAATTAAGTTTCTCTTACAGTTTCGAGACTGTCTTTTTTTTTTATCTACTTTGCAGATGGTTCTATTATAAGATGTTTGATGGGTTGTTGACAGACCAGCTTTTTTGTCTGTCCGAGGGGAGCATATCATCTTTTGTTTCATATTTATTGACCAAGGCCGAAGGCCGCGGTCAATAAATATGAAACAAAAGTCGATATGCCCCCCGAGGACCGACAAAAAAGCTGGTCTGTCAACAAACCATCAAACATCGTTTTTGTCATCATTTTGGTAGTGAGAAAACAAGTGCACAATCAACCCAGGGAGCCATGCTTTGAAACACGGGTCCCGTGCTGATAACCACACGGGTCCCGGTTTGATAACCACTGGCAATCAAAGATGGCGTGTGAAAGCAACTTTCTGTGTTTTTGAGTTCATTAAATGAGTTGGGATGAATATGTCAGGTTTGAGGATGCACATTTCTGTAGGTTCATCTCGGTATTCCACCCCCTCGGCTTTCTGTTGTAAATATTAAGCTGAGCACGGTGATCGAATGTGGAAGCTACGTTTGGTCAAAGGTCACAGAAGATTTGCGTCGTGCAGCGAAGGAAAGAATCGCGATCTTGTTTCCGACTCGGTACCTCTTTGTTTTTCATTAGACCTGTCATTCTGCTTGCTCGGCTTTGTTAGATGTTTGCATATCGTGTTGCTATTTTCTTTGCTTTTATTATTGTTTCTTACTTGTGCTTCGTTTATCGATACAACGTCTTGTGCACGGGTCAAAATGTGTGTGTCAGGTGTCGTTTTACTTGAACTTGACGTTCGTGTTTCTCCGAACGTCTGTGTATCGAAACACAGATACACACACTCCGTGACTCTGTAAGAAAACATAACATATCGGTAGGTTTCATTTGTTTGTGACGAATTTATTGAAGTAGTTTTGTTTTTTTGTTTACTTTTGCCAGTTTGCCAGTTGGTTTTTAGAACTTTGCAAAGCAGTGTCTTGTCGTCTGTTTAGGTCTGGGGAAACACCAATGAAAAGAGCCGAAGAATCCTCGAGCGTTTCTATTGGGTTTGCTTTTGATCATCCATGTAATAGGGCTTCCTGCAACTATGGTAACCGGGGATTTATTCCCCGGGGAACATGAGATTTATTTCCCAGGTGCTTGTGAATGAAAACTCGTGAAAATGATGACAATGACAGATGTCGGACGAGGACGAGAAGAAGCTAATGCAGTGTAAAAGCAATGGACCAGGTTCTTTCCTGGTCAAAGTCAGCGGTTCCAAACGAAAACACTACATTTTAGCAGGTAATTGTGCTAAGTAAGTTTCATTGCCGCTGACAGAATTGAAAGGTTAATGACGTCACCTCAACAATAACGTGGCTTATTCGGAGATCAACATGGTCCAACAGTAAGGGGGAAGGGGGTGGGGGATTTCATGGCGACTTAATGTGTGTTTGTGTGTGTGTGTGTCCAGCGTGAATAGTCATCGCCGAAGGCTCTGTTGTCTGTATCAGTATGTAAATATATAATTATGTGTTTTTGATCATGATGTACACAATTATGGTCTGAAATGAGTAATAACAGAGGACAAATCCAAAAGTGCGTGTAAATCTCCATTCAGAGACAACTTTGTTTACATGAACGTTGCAATGACAATGACCGATATGACAAAACATAAATACATTCTGAAAAGCATCGGATGTTGAAAAAAACTTGTTAGACCTTTCAAACAACTCGTTTACTAAGCAACATGCGACCAAAGTGTTCAATTACCTCAATGAATGTGAATATTTCCCGTTTCCGTTCGACATCACATTGTTGGAAAAGTTGTGTCAAATGGGTTAAGTGGAGAGAGGAGAAATGAAAGGGTGGGTGAGGGGAGGAAATAGAAAACAAATTTCCACCAGTTAATAAAATAAAACTGTTCTTGTTTTTCAGTAACATATAACAATTAAATAAGGGCATAGTAAGGATATGACAATTAGACATAATCTCAATTCAATGATACATATATATTCTCTTATTAAAGTTATCCTTATCATCATCCTCCACCCCAGCCCCACGGGTTAGGGGGAAGAATTTACCCGATGCTCCCCAGCATGTCGTAAGAGGCGACTAACGGATTCTGTTTCTCTTTTTACCCTCGTTAAGTGTTTCTTGTATAGAATATAGTCAATTTTTGTAAAGATTTTAGTCAAGCAGTATGTAAGAAATGTTAAGTCCTTTGTACTGGAAACTTGCATTCTCCCAGTAAGGTAATACATTGTACTACGTTGCAAGCCCCTGGAGCAAATTTTTGATTAGTGCTTTTGTGAACAAGAAACAATTGACAAGTGGCTCTATCCCATCTCCCCCCCTTTCCTTGTCGCGATATAACCTTCGTGGTTGAAAACGACGTTAAACACCAAATAAAGGAAGAAAGACAAACACACACAATTACAA
>NW_027128158.1:79700-89700 GCF_037325665.1 Littorina saxatilis
TTTCAGTCTCTTACATTTACTGAAAGTATTCTTCAAAACTGGCAAAACTTGTAAATGGAGAAATAAATCCAGCTGAAAAACGTTCTATAATTTTAGAATATATCGTATGCTCTATGTCCTGTTCTGTCCCTTTGATTCAAGAATACTCAAGAAAATATTTAGATCCAAAAGATACAAAATCTCGGCAAAGTCAACTTCACTAGCACAAACCTCAAAAGCAAGAAACCAAATAATGAAACCAAAAAAGGACAAACAATAATGGTAACGCGATAATAGATACTGTAGCAAGACTAGATCCTGGTTGTACGCGAATTCTTTCTGCCTGGAAAGTTACAGCAACTAATTTCAAAATGCAAGACTAGATCCTGGTTGTATGCTAGTTCTTTCTGCCTGGAAAATTACAAATAAAATTAGATCTACAAGTCAAAGGAAAACATTGACCAGAAGGAAAAACCACCTCGAAAAGAATTGAAAACAAATTTGAATATTAACAAACTGGTTAGACTGAACTCGCTTCACAAGCAGAATGTAGTAAAATACCAAAAAACATGTATTTTCATAGTTACCAAATTTGGCCGCTCAAAACACACGTTAGGGAATTACAGCAGCATGCAGAAAAAGACGACACTTGAAGCACAAAACTACTCCTGGATTAGCTAGATGCACAAACAAAGGTTCTGGCAGAACTCAGACACATAAACTTTTAGGTTAGCTAATATCTTTGCAGAAAAATACGAAAAAACTGAAGGAGCCAAAAACAGATGATTCTTGGCTGTTGAACCCCAAAACAAACTGACCAAAGATCTAAGGGAGATCAGCCCGACTTCAATAATTCATTTTCGTGTATCAACCCACAAAGCACTGCGCCACAAAAACATTGTCACTGATAAATTAGCTCCCTTGCACCACTGAAATGTCACTACCTTTGAGCTATAGTGAAAACTAAATTCGTCTGCAACAAACTGCAGGCAACACATTAGAACCTCCTTTCTGCCACTAGTACGGGGGCAGGAACAGTCCCCCCTCGAAGACATCTTTGTCTTCTCCAAAGACTAACGGTTCCGAATGAACACTAATGTCAACAAAAAAACAAAACAAAAAAAAACTTGTTCCAAAACCAAAATTTACAAACGAACCATGGTTTTGCATCCTTTTTAGCACTGACGCCAATCGACAAATGCAAAGGAAGCAAACTACAATTAGCTCTACAAAATCCAAAAGCCAAGCCAAAAAACAGATAATTATCCTATCCAGAGCAAAAAATACAATATTGAGACAAAACCAATATTCTATACAGCTCATTGAGTCAGAAATCACCCTAGGTACGTATGCTGCTTCGAGTTATCGTTTATCCAACCAAGCCAAACCAAGCCAAAAAATTCATATATATATATATATATATATCCAAATATTATCTGATGAGAATTATCCACTAAATTCTCAGAATCGCTGGCTTATCCAAGACCTCAACGATTATTCCAAAGACCAAGCCAAAATCTCATATATTCCAAGTATTATCTGATGAGAATTATCCACTAAATTCTCAGAATCGCTGGCTTATACCAGACCTCAACGACTATTCCAAAACAAAACCAAATCAAGCCAAACCAACCTCCTAGAGCATACGACCATCGGTGACAACTAATTCAATTATCAAAATGCTCGAAGACATCTGTGTCTTCTCCAAGTACAGGATAACCAAAGTTATTTTCACGCATTCACCCAAAACATGAATCTCGTAACCTCCAAAATTTCATTAGTTAAGAATACAAATAAGAGAATACTTGCACAAGGTCATCTGACCAATAACGTTCATCGCAGTACCAAAAGTACCATCATTGACGTTCAAAAAACTTGAGTCACTTGGTTCAATCATCCATCATCATGTCCATTGCTCATGAGAGCCTTATCATCATGTCCTTCGCTCATGGGAGCCTTATCGTCATGTCCATTGCTCATGAGAGCCTTATCATCATGTCCTTTGCTCATGAGAGCCTTATCATCATGTCCTTTGCTCATGAGAGCCTTATCATCATGTCCATTTCTCATGGGAGCCTTATCATCATGTCCATTTCTCATGGGAGCCTTATCGTCTTCCAGCACACAGCTATTATCACTGCAATCATCGTCACTATCGTACACTGCTTTCATCTCCCCTGGCAAGCAGCACCACCTTCGTCACAGGACGCTCCAGCATGGTCGTTGGTTTGGCGCCAGAATCGTCTCCTGGAACATGGGTAGGTTTGGCTACCCGCAGCAAGCATCGCCTGACGAGTCCGTCTTCACTGGCATAGACTTCCTCGACACGGGCCAGCTTCCAATCGCCTCTGCAGACTCCGTCCTCAACCATCAGGACAACATCGCCAGGAGCGAGGTTAGGACGCTCGCACTGCCACTTCCGCCTGGACTGCAAGGTAACCAGGTAGTCTTTCCTCCACTTCTCCCAGAATGCATCGGCCAATTGCTGTACCTTTCTCCACCGTTTCTTCAGGTACACATCTGCCCTCTCAAACACTCCTGGGGGTGGCAGGATTCCAGTAGACTTCATCGTCAAAACATGGTTGGGTGTGAGAGGCAGGGGACCAGTAGGATCTTCTAGGGACTCGACGGACAATGGCCTGGAATTCATCACGGCCATGACTTCGTACAGCAGAGTTCTCAGTGAGGATGTGGTCATAGTTACCCCAGGCGACGTCAGCAGGCCGTTCAGGATCCGCCTTGCTGATCGAATAAGTCGCTCCCACACTCCTCCAGCGTGGCTTGCAGAGGGAGGGTTGAACAGCCACTCACACTGGAATCTTCCCAAGAGAGCAGTCTTCAGATCGTCCTTGGGCATCTCTTCCCATGCTTGCTTCAGCTCACGCGATGCCCCCACAAAGTTGGTCCCTCGGTCAGATCGGATCTGCCGGATCGGTCCACGGATGGCCATGACTCTACGGAGGGCATCAATGAAACAGTCTGTGGTCATATCGTCCAGGGTCTCGATATGCACTGCTCGTGACGCCAAGCAAGTGATCAGCAGAGCATACCGCTTCAGAGTTTTTCTGCCATCCTTGACAGGAAATGAGCCGAAGCAATCGATTCCACAGTAGGAGAAAGGCGGGGACTCAGTCGTTCTCTCGTCTGGCAAGTCAGCCATCTTCTGTCCCATGGGAGCTCCATGATGCCTGATACAGTGTACACAGGACTTGATGATCTGAGAGACCACGCGCCGCACTCCGATGATCCAGTACCCGTGCTCACGGATAGCATGAATGGTGGTAGTTCTGCCAGCATGGCCTGTCTCTTCATGACAACGCCGGACGACAAGCTTTGTCAAATGTGCATCTCGAGGGAGCAGGACTGGTAGGGCAGCATCATCCTTATTTTTGACGCGACCTCCAACCACGAGCAGACCATCTCGTGAAGTGCAGCAGCCAAGTTGCTTCATCGTATTGAGGACCTATGGCGCTGGGTTGGATAGATGCTCTCTTTGAGCGACTGCGATCAGCTTCTTCTCAGCAAGAGCCCTCACTTCCAACAGAGACATATCGGACTCACGATATTTCTTCACCCATCTCTTCATGACCTGGGTGATGCCGCTGACCAATCTGGACCATGTGGTAGCTCTGCACATTTGATCTTCCATGTGGACTGGGGCCGACGAAGTGGTGGTAGCTCGGGCATGAACTTCGACATCGTCATCAGGAATGCCAAACTTCTTTGAGTCGTAGGTCACCTGTTTCTGCCAAAGGATCTCGGGCCCATGGAACCAAACTGACTTTTGTAGCTCAGGTGCTGTCGCTCCTCTTGATGCAATGTCAGCTGGATTCAATCCGGTTGGAATGAATGACCACTGGCTCAGCTCTGACTGTCGCAGTATCTCTCCTACTCTGTTTGCAACAAAGACGTGGAACTTGCTGTGATGGTTGGCCAGGTAGGCAAGCACAATTTTGCTGTCTGTCCAGAAATGATGCTTCAGATCATCATACTTGAGCTCCTTGTCCAGGAAGATTGACATCCTGACTGAGAGCGTTGCTGCCTGAAGTTCCGACCGAGGAATGGTGGTTTTCTTCATCGGTGTCACCCGACTCTTAGCCATAGTCAAGGAGCAATGGACTCGTCCGTCTTGGTCAACGAGACGCAGATATGAGCACTGTCCGTAGCCATCTGCACTGGCATCTGAGAAGTGATGGAGCTCTGCCACTTGAACAGTACCAAAGTCCGAAGGGACGAAACTTCGAGGAATCTTCAGGACAGCAGAGCAGTCAGCTCATCAAGCCATCTGATCCAGGCTCCATGCATCACATCTGGAAGAAGATCATCCCAATCCAGGTGGTCGCGACAGGTTTGATGCAGCAGGATTCTTCCTCGCAATACCACTGGTGAGATAAAGCCCAAGGGATCATACAGGGCAGCGACCGTGGATAGCATCCCTCGTCTGGTAGCAGGCCTGGATTTGATACTCTGAGTGAAGGTAAAGACGTCTTCCTCTGTGAGCCACTGGAGCCCCAGGACTCTTTCCATTGGACCTTTGTCAGGCTTTCCTAGGTCTCTAGGCTTTCTTTCAGTTCGTTCTTCCTCTGGAAACACGGCCAAGAGCTCATCGCTGTTTGACGTGATCTTGTGAAGACGCATCTGGACTTCTTGGCAGATCTTCACTGCACCCTTCAACACTCTAGCAGCAGTCTCCACGTCATCAGCTGCATGCAGACCATCGTCAACGTAGAAGTTCTGTTGGAGAAATTGGGCTGCGTCTTCATCAATGTGGACGTTGTCTTTGCCCGCCTGTTTCAGCCCATAATTTGCGCAGCCAGGAGAAGAAGCGGCACCGAATATGTGGACCGTCATTCGGAAATCTTTCAGAGGTTTCGTCAGGTCACCATCCTCCCACCAGAGGAATCTCAGGTAATCACGGTGACATGGGCGGACGTGAAACTGATGGTACATTTGTTGTATGTCACATGACAGGGCGATCTTCCCCTTCCGGAACCTCAACAGGACGCCCACAAGAGGGTTGATCAGGTCTGGTCCCTGCAGCAGCACATCATTTATGCAGATACCTTGGAATCTGGCGCTGCAATCAAACACCACCCTGATCTTTCCTGGCTTCTTTTCATTGTACACGCCGTGATGTGGAATATACCACTTGACTGGTTTGTCCAGTTCATCTTCTGGCACCTTTTCAGCGTGGCCCTTGACGAGAAGATCGTTCATGAAAGTCACATAATGCCCTCGTTTGACTGGATCCTTCTCCAGCTGTGGCTTCAGCCCCATCGCTCTCGCGAAGGCAGAGCTCCGATTGTTTGGCAACGCTGGATTTTCCTCCCGAAAAGGGAGGAACATCTCATAGTGTCCCGACTCATTTAGTTTGATGCCGTTTCCAATGACATCCAGGAACTTGATGTCGTCTTGAGAGATAGTGCCCGTGTCTTTCTCAACGAAGTCGCCCTCCAGCACATTCAGGACATCTTGAACAGTTGCTTGTTCGACTCTGGACCGATAGACATGGACCACTGGAATCTCCGTAGGCTGGTGATCCTCACTTGACTGATCAGATACTGACGCCATCAGAATGTTTGCAGTTTTCAATGCCGGTGAGGAGATTTGGTCGTCCACAGACTCGGAGACCTTTGATTACCCGACAATCGTCCATCCCAGGCAGGTCTTCACTCCAAAAGGAGTACCGTGGATAACTTCAGTTGGCATCAGAGTCTGAGAGTTATCATAGCCGATCAGCAGTCCAGCAACACAGTTCTGATCGTAAGGATGCAACTGGTCTGCGATGCTCTTCAGATGCTCATGTCTCATTGCGACCTCTGGTGTCGGTATTGTTCGGGGATCAACTGACAGGAAGTCTGTGGTATATGTTATCGCCAGAGGATAACAATCTCTAGAGTCGACGGGTCTGACTCTCAATCCCTTCACTGCCCTGGTTGGCACAATCTTATTCTGGGCGGTCATGGTGTTCAGCTTGAGGCAACAGTCTTCGCAACGTGCGTGCAGCTTCTTGGACAACTCACTGGCAATGAACGAAACGTACGACTGAGTGTCCAGCAATGCATAAGTCAGGATCTCCCTGTCTGGTTCTTCAGCTGAGGACACGTATACAGGGATGATCATCGTCGTCCTCGTTGGCTCGCATGAAGGAACGTTGTTCGACTCCCCTTGAGTAGCCCGAGAGTCTGACCCTTCGACCACTCCCGTACAATGAGAGCCTGTAGTGCCTTGGTTGCCATGTTGAGCTTGGGCCTGTTTCTGAAGTGTATTGTCAGCAGCAGATGGGTTTGTCGAGTTCTTCTCGTAGTGGAGAATCGTAAGGTGAGGACTCTTGCATTCTCTGCAAGACTTAGGACGCTGACATGCGCTAGCCAAATGGGAGCGGTTGCCACACTTGAAGCAGAGCTTTTTTTTCTCTGAGGATCCTGAGCCGATCCTCACGTGGTTTGGCTATCATGACTGGACAAGTTGCAATATGATGTCCGTCGTCCTGGCAATGATCGCAGGGTTTTTTGCTGATTCCTTCACCCACTGCCTGGAAACCATTCTTCTGGGGTTTAAGTGTGCTCTCCAGCACTCCCTGAATCTCCTTCAGATTCTTTGCTAGCGTCTGTTCGAGACTCTTCATTTCTTCTTTAAAGCTGTGAAGACCCTCTTGCGACGGTTGGGGCACATGGTTAGTTGCGTACGACGCCTGAGGTCTGCCCTTGACTGGGTCTGTCACCGACTTTTGGGTAGATTTGAGATCCCAACCTGGCTCACAAGCCACCTCAGCCTCCTCAAACACAAAGTGAACGAATTCACTGAACGTTGGGTGCCTCTGTTCTTTTCGTCGTTTCTCTGTGCACCGTCTTTTCCAGCGCAGAACCATCCACTCTGGCAGCTTCTCCACCATCTTGAGCTGGTACTGGAAATCTTCAAAAATTCCATGTTGGCCCACCAGCTTGCTGGCGCTCACACATTGATGGAGAAAATCAGAGAGTCGTCGCAGCCCTTCTCCATCCCGACTCTTAATGTGTGGCCAGCTCTCATACTTTGTCCGAAAAGCATTGGTAACGACCAGAGGGCTTCCAAAACGCTGTTCCAATGCCGAAAAGGCTGTCTGGTATGCCTCATCATCCGCAGAGAACAGGGTGCCACTGATTGCCTCCTTGGCTGTTCCAGAGACGTATTTCTGGAGATACATCAGCCTCTGGGTGTCAGTAATGTTCTGGGAACCAATCAGCAGCAGAAACGTGTGTCGCCAGGCTGGGTATGCAATGGGGTCTCCGCTGAAGACTGTAGGTTCTTGAAGCGGCAGACGATTTTGCTTCACTGCATCGACCAGCACATTGATCTCCTCCTGTCTTTGAGATGCGCTCAAAAGTGAAGAGTTCTGAAACTGTTCATGCTGAGTTGCAGTTTCAGGCTTAACGTCGGATGAGCCACTTCTTGGTTGAACGACCTTGACATCAGGGTTCAAGCCATACGTCTGTTGAGCGGGTGATGACGACATGATCGGGTTCTCTTCCCGATTTGATTGAGACGGCTGCAGATATTGGCTTTGGTAATGGCTGGGTGGAACGGTAGACGTAACTGTGGTCAATGTAGTCATCGTTGTAGTGCTGGCTATGTTCTGTCTCAAACTCTTCTCCTGCCAGCGTTGCCGACCGCACCAAGTCGATCGGTTATCCTCAGCTCCTTGAGCTGCAGGCTGGTGAATTGGAGCAGCGGTTGTGGCGACTATGCCAGCAGCGAACGAAACATGGGGCTCATAGGTACAAGTGGATGTAAAATGAGGTTGAGAGTAGGAGTAGGTCTGGGAAAAAGGGACCTGAGGCTGAGACTGAGAAGCCGGACGAAAAGAGTGAGGATCTTCCTGCACGCTCATTTGTTGATGCAATGGATGGCCCCCCGACCTAGAGACCTAGAGCGTTCCTCCTCCAGAACTTGGTCTCGAAGCGGCTGCAGGACGCTGACTCCCTTACGATGAACGTCTAGCAGTGATATGCTGGCCAAATTTGGAAGTGATTCTGGTGCATCTCGGGCCTCGGCCAACATCTGCTCTGCGACTTCTTGACTCTTCCTGTCAAACACCCTGGAAATTCTCATCATTTCCTGCTCTTCAGACTCTATCTGGACTTCCAGTTGTTCCAGCTTCTCGCCAATTTCCTCCTCCCTTTCCTCTTTTAGCCTTCTTGCTGCCTCAAACTGGCTCTCTGCCTCTCTTTGAATCGCCCTTCTTTTCCTTTCAATTTCAGCCCTTTGTCTTCTCAAACCACTCAGGCTCTGGTTTTTGTCATCAAGATGACTGGCCTTTTCATCAGCAATCATTCTTTGCTTCTGCACTGTTTCTCCCATCATGCGAAGCGAGACTCTGGAACCATCTGAGTAAGCGTATGATGACGTGAGGTCTGAGCTGATGTTAGACTGACCCTTGGGGTAAAGATGTCGATAATCTGCCAAGAGATGATACGCAGCTGTGGCCAGATGCTCAGCGTCAACGTCCAGTTCTTGGGAGGAGCAGATACTGTCTATTTCACCCTTGATTCTTTTCAAGCTTGCAAGACTTGACTGCAGAGTGATCTTTTGCCCTTTGGCAGTTCTCTTATCATGATCTCTGTCTTGAAGGGTCTCTGCTATGCGATTGATGTCGGTTCTCACATTTCGGCTTGCCTTCTCATAACTGGTCACTAACTCCTGAAGTCGTTGGTTATCTCGTCCCCTATCGACTGCGGGTTGCTTCTCATCTCTTCCAAGAGGTTCACCATCGTCGCCCACCTGGACCCTCTTAACCAATGCTTCTCTTCTATCTGCCGTCTTGCTGGTTTGGCTTCTGGTCCTCGTGAGCTTTTCTGACTTCATGACGTCAATGCGATCTCCGTCACCGTGACCGGGTTGGTCTACATCAGCATCAGCCACCTTGGTCTTCTCACCTCCAACATCCTCTGATCTGGACTGAGCACCAATGGCGGTAGTAGACAGGCCGAAAACAGTGTTCTCTACATCTCTAGTTTCTGGTTCCAGCATAAAATGTTCCATGTCATCATACTGGCTACTATCTGTACTCCGAGGAGGAGTACTCAGATAACTCATGTTGAGTTATAAATAGATATAAAGCGTGCCCTCAGGTCAGTTACATTGGGGTTTCAAAATGTTATTGGGCATGAACAGACATCAACGGACATGCAGATCCCGTGGTACCTATTTGTAGTCACTGTGCTGTCTTCCGGTTGCGTGCTTTGATATTCGGCGGTGTTGGTGCAGTCTGACTGAGTTTAGTTAATTAAAGGTGAAAACAGAGTCCGTCAATGAAGTTTAAAAAGGTGTGGTTTAATTTTCTCAAAAGAGTGGATGAATGTTAGCATAGTTTCAAAAAAGTTGTGGTTACATCAAATTTCTGACTATTGTGGATTTCTTGACGTCGATTTTCTCAAGCTAAGACTCATTTCTTGACGTCGATTTTCTCAAGCTAAAACTCATTTCTTGACGTCGATTTTCTCAATCTAAAACTCATTTCTTGACGTCGATTTTCTCAAGCTAAAACTCATTTCTTGACATCGAGGTTCTCAATCAAAAAACTCATTTCTTGACATCGATGTTCTCAATCAAAAAACTCATTTCTTGACATCGATGTTCTCAATCAAAAAACTCTTGACTACTGTAAATGCAAAACAGAAAAAGAACAAACCTTAGGCTATATGGCTAGAAATTCAATTTGAAACCATCAAAGGGACAGAACAAAGTACGTTGTACGCATCAAAGCTGTGCATTCTGAGACTTCAATTTGAAAACAGAAGCAAACTATTGATCAGTTATCAAATCAGAATGTAGAAAAGCACAAAGAAGCATGACCGTTTTCTGGACAAGTTTCAGTCTCTTACATTTACTGAAAGTATTCTTCAAAACTGGCAAAACTTGTAAATGGAGAAATAAATCCAGCTGAAAAACGTTCTATAATTTTAGAATATATCGTATGCTCTATGTCCTGTTCTGTCCCTTTGATTCAAGAATACTCAAGAAAATATTTAGATCCAAAAGA
>NW_027128158.1:92200-102172 GCF_037325665.1 Littorina saxatilis
CATTAATTAATTCCTATTGTTTACATGTGCCAATAATGTTATAAAACTGTACCTAAGGGGATATAATAACGATTGGCTGTAGCTTTCGAACACAGACAAAATTATTTCAGTATTGCAAAGTGGTTTTGATAGTGTCGAATGTAAACAGAACAGTCTCAAAGTGAAAGTGGATGTTTTCCGGAAATTGCGAAGTTAACAAGAATACAGAAAAGCGCGCTTCCTTGCTTAGCACAATACGCTACTGCACTAATCTGGCGTGTCAATATCACTACGTTTTGGACGTGGAAAGTGAGCGATTTCCTTCGCGCGGGGATTGACGACGCTGTACTTTCTGTGTTGACGGTCTAAAAATAGCCCAACCTCTGCTTTGAGACACATGTTTACCGCCCTCAGCTAATTCAAGAAATCACCCCCCTCCTGCAAGGTACACGTGCACTCAAGTTAACCTCTGCTTTGACCTGTGTGCCAAGAGTCAGATGAGAGAGAAAGAAAGCGCACGCGCGCGAGAGAGAGAGAGAGAGAGAGAGAGAGAGAGAGAGAGAGAGAGAGACAGAGAGAGAAAGACAGAGAGAGAGAGACAGAGACAGAGACAGAGACAGAGACAGAGACAAAGACAGAGACAGAGAGAAAAAAAAATGTAACTGATCTCGTGAGAACGGTTGAGGCCTTGCAAGGTTTTGACGGCAACAATAATTATTGTAGTTCTCTAAGACTTTATTTCTGTTTGATTTGTAATATGTTGGGAAGCCATATTTATGAATTGATCAACAAAATAAAACATAATACAAAACGACACAACATTGTTAAAATCATTATTGGCCAACGTTGAACGTTTACGAAGGCCTCAATCTTCCCGCGCCGTAGACCAGATTAATAGGTGCTTGATTTTGGTATTTTGATTTACATAACATTAAACCTTTCTTGGGGTTCATGGTCATGGCAACAGCCATATTAATATTATATTTCAGCATATGTGAATTACATGTCATCATACCAAACTGTCATACATTTTTATTCCTACATTATTCTGATTGATCACAACCAAACCTACTATCATTGGACACATCCAAATGCAAGCGCCTGTTCTTGACAACTTGCCATTGATCTAAAAATATATATTTTTAGATCAGTGCAACTTGCTTGGATCTCTTGTTTGGCCTGTAGGTAAAATGTACAATGTATTTTCTGATTTGTGCACAAAAGCTTTTTTTTAATTTTTTTTAACATAACAATGTTTAATGTCACTGTATGTTTGAAAGACCATGGTCACATTTGTAAAACACATGTTAAATTAGAAAATAAATAACATTTTGGTTCATGATTTTTTCCTACACCTGTGCTAAAAATAAGAAATGAAAATGTTGGTATATAAGTCACTCAAATGCAGTTTAAAATGAATGGTTTGAGTTTGTTGCTGTTGACCCTGCACAGTTCGACCTATGATGTTTTTGTTGAAAAATTTTGCCGTCTGAGACTTTATTTCTGTTTGATTTGTAATAGGTTGACGTATTTCACAACTTCCTGTGTTACATAAACTCAGTGATGATAACCAATTTTGCCTTCACCCTTCCCATAGGGTGACGGATTTCACAACTTTCTACTGATGAACAATGTTGCCTTCACACCTCCCAAAGGGTGACGGATGTCACAACTTCCTGTGTACACAAACTGATGACGTATTTCACAACAAAATGGCGCTGCCCATGGTCAACCTCGAAACTAACCGTATGAATGGGGGCCTCCTGGCCCCCATAATGATAACGCCGACTATGTTTGCTTTTCCAATAGCACTTGAATGTAATTGAGTTTCTGAATAAGGTTATTGTGGAAAGAACTGGAGGCGAGCCAAATGTCAGTGATATCGATCGGAGTAGTGTCAAAACGGCCCCAAACTTGTCTTGATATTTATAACTGGAGCATGACTGTGTGCCAGCTAGCAAGCTTGTAAACGCACATACAACTATCCTTCACACTATTCAGAAAGACAACACAAGTTAGTGTTTAAATGGAACGTGTTTCGAGTGTCGAACACAATCATCAAGACTAGTGGATAAAACAGTATTTTAGTCTGCAAGAAAGAAGCAACATTTCTGGACACAGTTTCCAATGATGAGATACAAAGCCTTGTTTATCTCTTGCATTGAACAGACCCAAAGTGTGCAAAGGTATAGTCACATTTATTTCCCATAAATAGAGGGGGTGACAAGAGCGATCAAAGCGAGCTTACAGTAGGCTACCGGAAATATTTCCCGTAGTATCCCCGGTGTCTCGGGGACTTACAGCCGTATGCCGATATTATCATATACGTCCGCCTTCCAAATGTTCAACCTCATTTACTTACGTGTGCTATTCCCTGTAATAAAATATGAATGAATTTGCCATAACAAAAACCTTCCAATATGACTACCATATATGAAATGTTTAAACGACCAATGTAACTATGTGACCATGTAACTACTGAGCGCAATATAAACGAAGTAAGAAGCAATGAGCACCAAAAAGTGTGTACTTGTGTGTGTGTGTGTGTGTGTGTGTGTGTGTGTGTGTGTGTGTGTGTGTGTGTGTATGTGTGTGTGTGTGTGTCTGTTTGTGTGTGTGTGTGTGTGTGTGTGTGTGCGTATGTGTGTGTGTGTCTGTTTGTGTGTGTGTGTGTGTGTGTGTGTGTGTGTGTGTGTGTGTGTGTGTGTGTGTGAATGCGTGCGTGCGCGAGTGTGTGTGTGTGTGTGTGTGTGTGTGTGTGTGTGTGTGTGTGTGTGTGTGTGTGTGTGTGTGTGTGAGAGGATAGCATGCGAATAATCCCCGTACCGCCACCACACCCCACGCCCAAATACAACAGTTAAGTCACCTTTTATTCATGTCTATGTGTCTATCAATACATCTGACTTACATCGGAGTATGATGTCGATGATAGATATCAACTGTTATTGTACCTCAAGAATTGATATTGCATGAAAAGCACTCATTTTGGAACCGTTCCAAAGTTAACATTGAATGACACCAAGAAGTGCAACAGCGCTCGTTGAAGGCTGATACCAACTGCATTGCGAAGTTCATCCTTCCTCAATGAGAACGCAACTTTCTGCATTTGAAGCGTTGGCGGTGCATTGTTTGTTTTGTAATCATACAGACTCTGTTCCGAAAATCGGACCTAAGTCGCATGAATAGTAGTAGACACCCAGGGGTGTGCTAACTGCTATTATAGTTAGCTGATTACAATATATGCACAATACAAAGACATTGTGCTGCACATTTTTGACCGAACATTGATCGTCGTCCAAAAGAACAACCAAACCCTTATTGTAGGTGCTCACTTCAAACTGTCAAACATTTAGGAGTTTTTACATTTAGTCAAGTTTTGACTAAATGTTTTAACATAGAGGGGGAATCGAAACGAGGGTCGTGGTGTATGTGTGTGTGTGGTGTATGTGTGTGTGTGTGTGTGTGTATGTGTGTGTGTGTGTGTGTGTGTGTATGTGTGTGTGTGTGTGTGTGTGTGTGTGGGTGTGTGTGTGTGTGTGTGTGTGTGTGCGTGCGTGCGTGTGTGTAGAGCGATTCAGACCAAACTACTGGACCGATCTTTATGAAATTTTACATGAGAGTTCCTGGGATTGATATCCCCGAACACTTTTTCGTTTTTTTGATAAAAGTCTTTGATGACGTCATATCCGGCTTTTTGTGAAAGTTGAGGCGGCACTGTCACGCTCTCATTTTTCAACCAAATTGGTTGAAATTTTGGTGAAGTTATCTTCGACAAAGCCCGGACTTCGGTATTGCATTTCAGCTTGGTGGCTTAAAAATTAATTAATGACTTTGGTCATTAAAAATCTGAAAATTGTAAAAAAAAATAAAAAATTATAAAACGATTCAAATTTACGTTCTACTTATTCTCCATCATTTGCTGATTCCAAAAACATATAAAGATGTTATATTTGGATTAAAAACAAGCTCTGAAAATTAAATATATAAAAATTATGATCAAAATTAAATTTTCGAAATCAATTTAAAAACACTTTCATCTTATTCCTTGTCGGTTCCTGATTCCAAAAACATATAGATATGATATGTTTGGATTAAAAATACGCTCAGAAAGTTAAAACGAAGAGAGGTACAGAAAAGCGTGCTATCCTTCTCAGCGCAAGTACTACCCCGCTCTTCTTGTCAATTTCACTGCCTTTGCCGTGCGCGGTGGACTGACGATGCTACGAGTATACGGTCTTGCTGCGTTGCATTGCGTTCAGTTTCATTCTGTGAGTTCGACAGCTACTTGACTAAATGTTGTATTTTCGCCTTACGCGACTTCTTCAAACTGCGTTTGTATTATTGTGATATCGTGTGGCAGCATTGCTAAACAACAATTTAAACTTTAACACCTCATAACTTACATTTGACGTGTTTAATACCTAAGGGTTAAGCAAACACATACCCTTGCAGATCGTGTGCATACAAACAGAGAAGTGTTTGTGACTGGAGTGTGAAGCCAAGAACGATCATACACTCAAATGATATTCATCAGGGGCGGAGCAGTTAAGCCCGAGGGGGGGGGGGGGGGGTTACAACCTGGGGTCCAGGGGTCGGTAGAGGTAGGGCACCGTGGCAACGCCCCGTTAGGGGGTCTGGGGGGAAAAGTCCCCCTAAAGCTGAAGTATTATAGCTATCTTAAAAACAATTTGTCGCTTATCCTTGATTTTAAACATGATCAACTGGTGTCAGCAGCCACTCATTATTTCTTTTAAAGTTAGTATTAAATAATGGCAATTTATCTTCCATGATATCTGCTCCCGACATCATTTAGTATGGTTAGAAGAAAGACATGTCGCATAGGGTTGGCAGTTAAAACTGTACAAAAATGATACTGATTGAACAATGAACACTTCCCCCGGCTTTACAGACAGAAACAACAACATTCACAAACATTTTTTTTTTACAGCCGAGGGGGGGGGGGGGGGGTCCGGAACCCCTGTAACCACCACCCTAATCCGCCCCTGTTCATGACTAGATTGCCCCTGTCAGCAACCAATCTGGCCCATTGTGTATCTATGAATTACTCACACGCAGTATACCCGGTAAAAGGCCCAACTGTTAAATGTAGTGCATGTCAAGGTTGTTTAACACACACGGTTTTTTGGGGTGAGAAAAAAAGTACACACAAACACGTCCGGAACACAGTTTCGAAAATTCTCGTTAAAGTCTTGCTTTCTATAAATCAAAAGATCAACATTCCCGAAAATGCCCTCCACCGCGTGTGTCTGTCTGTGTCTGCGTGTCTCATTCAGTAAAAATAGTGTTTGAAGGGTTTGTTTTTGATTGTGTGTGCGTGTGTATGTGTGTGTGTGTTTGTGGATTTACCACAATATGCGGACCAAATAGGACCAAATGGGGACGTCCGTCGCTATATCGCAGCAATTTGCGGACATCGGCCAAAAAATGCGACTATTTGCGGACGTCCCCAAATAGGCGGTCTTTGGTCCGCAAATTGCTGCAATATAGTGACGGACGTCCGCAAATTGCTGCACCCCACTAAAAATTAATTTGCAAGTTGTCCTCATATTGCTGCGATATATGTGTGGACAACGAGCCCTGTTTCACACAAATTTCAGATCCATTGTGATATCCATTTTCAGATCATACACAGATTTTACACATTTGCAGAGCATCTCTGTATTTAGTGCCAACTGCTGCCAGCGATGTTATGTCGTTTTTAAACTGCTGTAAAATATTAACCAGATATAGCACGTCAAAAACAAAAGCAGATTTGCGAAGGAAACTTTATGGCTGTTCGATTAGTGCATAGTTTGTAGTTGCTGTATTATTTTTACCTCCTCATAAAATGTGTGATACGGGGTAAGGATGAAGTGACTCTTGATTGCATGCAAACACGCTACAAACATCGTAAAAATGCATTGTCTTGTTCGAGGTTAAGATAGTCGTTGACGAATTGCATCCCTCTTTATGATCTACCAACTTGTTAGATAATCACATAAGTAAACAAGGTGTCGTTAACTGCAACGTGTGTGTACTACATGTACATACATGAACTAGATTGTTTTCTCTTTTTTGTGTATATTACCACCGTTATTCTCAACAGAGCCAGTAAAGAACTTTGTTTGTTAGTTTGTTTCTCTGTTTGTTTCTCTGTCTACGGATTAGACTTGTTTCCCTGGTACTCTGGGGTCAATGTGTGTGTGTGTCCTTGTAAAATAAAGTTCAGTGCAGTTCAGTTCAGCTCGCGGCGAGAATTGCCTAAGAAACGCTAATTCCTCGCCACACTCGCCAAATCTAGCGTCTAAGAAACGGAGGACTGGCTGTACAAGAGCAGTACAAAACATTGAAAGGAGGAAGGCCCAGCGACTGTGCTCTCTCTGCCTGCTTCTGTGGATTAGGTCAGCACGTTTTTCGCGTGGAATTGCGTTAAGTTACCGCACACACGTAGGCAGTCTCCAGTTATACGGCAAATAGCAGATCGTTATCATACACACACACACACACACACACACACACACAACTACGCAAGAGGTGTCTTCTTATTCCTAGCCGAAGGAAAGCAAGTTAGAGTGCACACTGTTCAGTTCACTCCTTGCACGCATATGAAAGCAGCTGTGCGGGTTTGTTGCTCAGGTTTAAGGAGTTTAACATGCAGGTTTCATGTTGTGAGTAAGTGCCCTACATTCTATTCGACGGATGACTGATTTTGTGTAGTTTATTAAAGTATAATACTTGTGAAAGCCTTACCATACCTCTTTCAACCGATACCCCCATCCCTTCCCCCCGTCGCAACCCCCTCCCCCATCTTAAACTTGTTTGACGAGTTCGGGGTATACTGCATAGAACATTGCTCTAAGAAATAACATCCTGTTTATTTTACTCATTTGAATGGCGATAATAATTTAAGACTCCCCCCCCCCCTCCCATGGATGACCTACTTTCCCGTCCTTGCCATTCGCTCAAGAAGCAGGTAAGGTGTTTCTATAACAGACAGACGACTCTGTGACATTGGTGTCTTGAAACAGGGTCGATGGAGGTTTCAGAAATGTTTACTTACTGCAAGTGGAGGAGAGGCCCCTAATATGGATGTCTTTAGCTTCACGCTGATAACTAGCTTGTAATCTTGCGAAGAAGTTTAATAGTGTTTGGTAGTTTTACTCTTTTTAGCTAGCCTTTAGGCCTAATTGGAGCAAACTAGGTTTGATAGAAATTGATCCAAAAATGAATACAGAAACATTCACAACTGGTCCTTCTCAAGCGCCCATGCTCCTAATGTGGACCAGTAAAGAGGCTAATCACTGTAAAAAGGCTCCTATACTTCAAAATAGCATGATACTTTTTCTTCAGCATTCCAGACATTCTGGTGACGTGTGAGCTCGTTTGACAAATTTGGGTTCCCCATAGTCAGCTTCACTCCGCTTTGGTTGGGTATAGGCATGCTGGGTATTTTCGTGTTTCCATAACCCACCGAACCCCGACATGGATTACAGGATCTGTTCCGTGCGCACTTGGTCTTGTGCTTGCGTGTACACACGAAG
The DNA here is from genome assembly GCF_037325665.1 of Littorina saxatilis. Lineage (NCBI taxonomy): Eukaryota > Metazoa > Mollusca > Gastropoda > Littorinimorpha > Littorinidae > Littorina > Littorina saxatilis. The sequence goes on from NW_027128158.1 coordinate 99,721, forward strand.
GGGGTTAAGCCACTAGCAGGTCTGCACATAAGTTGACATGGGAGATCGGAAAAATCTTCACTCCTAACCCGCCAGGCGGCAGCGACCGAGATTCAAACTGACGACCCCCCGATTAGGAGGCCGACGTCTTACCACTGCGCCACTTCGCCCGAATGATACAACTTAGTGAGCAAGTCAGACTGATTAAAAAAGGCTTCACATTTATCTGTTTCGGTTCGACGAGAAAATTATTTGAAGCACAAGAGGACACTAAAGAAACATATCAAAATACAAAGAGAAAATAAAAGAAATGTCCGTCGGTCCGTCCGTCCTTCTGTGTGTGTGTGTGTGTGTGTGTGTGTGTGCCTCTCTCTCTCTCTCTTCCTCTCTCTCTCTTCCTCTCTGTCTGTCTGTCCGTATGTCTGTTTATCTCTCTCTCTCTCTCTCTCTCTCTCTCTCTCTCTCTCTCTCTCTCTCTCTCTCTCTCTCTCTCTCTCTCTCTCTCTCTCTCTCTCTCTCTCTCTCTCTCTTCCTCTCTGTACATACTGAGCAAGAGATTGGGTTTTAGAGCTAACCATTCCTGCCATACTGCCTTAATTTCTCTTGTTGATCAATGGCTAGAGAAAATAAATGACAATGAATTCTGTGGTGCCATTTTTGTTGATTTTGTCAAAGCCTTTGACGTTATTGATCACACGTTATTACTGAGAAAATTCGCATTGTATGGCGTCGGAATCGAAACTGTCAAACTTATTAGTTCATTTCTCACCGGCAGACAACACACTGTTCTTACAAACGCCTCGGCGTCGAGCATGCAAGAAGTAGAATACGGTGTACCACAAAGATCGGTTTTAGGACCCCTGCTGTTCTCTATATACATTAATTATCTCCCCCTTCATATTCAAAATGTATGTGAACTTTTTGCAGATGACACCACAATTCACTCCAGCAACACAAATTTAACTCGCTTATCAGAATCACTTCAAAGGATTTTGCACCAGTTGACAGAGTGAACTGAACTAAACCATATGTCTCTTAACCCAAAGAAAACCACATATATGATCATAACAACAAAACAAAAACGCCAGAATCTTATTTCAGCTGGTCCTGCTTTAATGTTGGATGGTGAAATAGTTGAACAAGTCGATCATCACAAAGTGCTGGGTTTTGTTATCGATAGCAACTTGTCTTGGTCAACCCACATAGAGCAACTTAAAGAGTTAAGTGGTGTCAAAGAAAGTGTATCTCCTATCTAGAATGAAACACTTCTTGAACTGCCACACCCGGAAGTTATTCTTCATTGCTCATATCCAATCTGTTGTTGATTATGCATCCACTTTATGGGACTCAGCAAGTGAAAATTCCTTAAAACCACTTAGCCGAGTACATAAAAGAGCGCTAAAAGTAGTATTACTAAAGCAGACTACCCTCACAGAGTTAGACTACATACATTTAGGGATCCTACCTCTAAAGTCAAGGCTGCTTTAAAACAAAGGAATCCTTATGCAAAAAATTATATCCGAAACTTTACCCCACATCATTTTCTCAAAGTTCTCTTTGAAGAATGCACACTACTTTATGAAATTTAACACTCCTCTTCCTAGGATAGACTTAATTATTTAAGTCTAGTAGCCGTCTCTGGAACGCTCCGCGGAATGCCCTACGGGAAGATACAAGTACAGATTCTTTCAAAAACAATTATATATCGCATTAATGTGCCTTTCGGATACAGTAACTCATTTTTTGAATTAACGTGTTTTTTTCCCAAGAATTTATGATGTTCTGCACAAAATCCATCATTTTGCAGAGTTGATGTACTATTGCATACTATTCTGATTTTTACACATTTTTTTGCTTTGCACCTGGTCATAAACATTTATGAACTACAATGTTTCCATATAATGCGCTTATGTTCATTCTTTCTTTCTTTCTTTATTTGGTGTTTAACGTCGTTTTCAACCACGAAGGTTATATCGCGACGACTTATGTTCATAAACTTATACTATTTCACTTCTTATGTATTCATGTAGTAGTACTGAGTTATCATAGTAGATTTAGTCCCTCTTTAGGGCGAGGGTCAGATGCAGTAAAAGTATTCCTATGCTTATTCTATTACCCTCGTAAAATAAAGAATTGTCATTGTCTCTCTCTCTTACTCTCTCCATCTCTTTTGTCATTGTCATTGTCATTGTCATTGTCTTTCCCCCATTAGTTTTAATCTTGTGTCTGTCTTACTCACACACTCCTTCTAAAACCCTTTTTGTATTCTTTAGTTCCTGAGGAGCTTGCAAACACTGATGTGGGTGATTGACATAATTCTGACCCCCCCAAGCTAAATATATGTTAAGCAACAGCTTCATAAAAAAAGTCCTGGAAAGGCAGCACTCGTTTATGATTTTATTGCCTTTACAACGTACTGCTCCTGTGTCAACGGTATTTGCTCAACCGACCGCTCATTTTCTCTTACCAGCTC
>NW_027128160.1:0-14917 GCF_037325665.1 Littorina saxatilis
CTCTCTCTCTCTCGCTCTCCCTCACTGTCTCTGTCTCTGTGTGAGTCCTTCTATCTGTATTTGTCTGCCATTGTCTATATTTGGCATTGTCTGCATTTGTCTCACTCTGTCTTTGTGTGTCTGTGTGTGTGTGTGTGTGTGTGTGTGTGTGTCTGTCTGTCAGTCTGTTTCTGTCTGTCTGTCTCTCTTCACTCTCTCTCTCTCTCTCTCTCTCTCTCTCTCTCTCTCTCTCTCTCTCTCGTCTTTCTTAGTACAACAATTCCTCAGCAAATCGTCCTTTGAGCGCTGTGAAGTGTACAGGCAGAATTTCACAAACTCTCTCTCTCTCTCTCTCTCTCTCTCTCTCTCTCTCTCTCTCTCTCTCTCTCTCTCTCTCTCTCCTTCTCCCCTCCCTCTATCTCACTGTCTGTCTGTCTCCGTCTCTCTATCTGTCTCTGTGTTTCCCTGCCTCTGTCTGTCACTGCCTGTCTGTCTATCACTGTATGTCTGTATGTCTCTCTCGTTAGCTAACTCTCTCTGTCTGTCTCTCTCTCTCTATCTGTCTCTCTCTCCCTCGCACACACTCTGTCTCTCACTCTCTCATCAAAACGTAATTCTCAGAGCAACAATTCCTTAGCGAATCGTCTTTTGAGCGCTATGAAGTGTACATGCAGAATATCGACGCCAATCGCGAGGGGCATTCTTGCTCCCCCTATTGTGCGCAACCTTTTCACTTCCACACAAGGAACGACTCGCGAGGGAAATGATCAACGTTGCCCCCCACTTTTGTATTTTTTTTCCTCTCTGGGGCACATTCTTGTCACCCTGGACACCTTGCGACCGCATTTAGACACAACTGACACAATCCTGGTCGGCTGGATACGCCTTGGTTTTTTATCCTACATTTTTTGTCTGACTTTTTCTTCTGGGTTGAAAAAACTGAGCTTTTCTTGTTTTTATTCTTGTTTTTATTCTTGTTCTTATTCTTGTTTTTATTCTTGTTCTTATTCTTGTTTTTATTCTTGTTCTTAGTCTTGTTCTTATTGTTGTTCTTATTCTTGTTCTTATTTCCTGTCGCCAGTTTAATGATCCCTTCTGAACATCGACAAACTCAAGAAGGTGTACTTTTGTAGAGAACTAATATAATTATTTATTTTTATTTTTTATTTGCTCTGGGCTTCATCTCCTGTGCCCAAAGCAACTTGTACTGGTTTTAACATTATTTTTCTGGTCCTCGTTCTTGATCTTCTTTTAGTTTTTCTGGTTCTTATTTTCCTTCTGTTACAGAAAAAAAATGTGTCAATAAAAATGTTTCTGCTGAATGTTAAGAATTGAAATGAACCATGTTTACAAGACTAGACCAGTCTTATTATATTGTTCTCATAGACTTAGATATGCCTGTGCGCGTAGAGCTAGACAAACATGAGCATAAAGGCGGTTCTAAATAGAGTCCGAAGTCGACTTCGCGAAGTCTTTTTACCGAAAACTCAGTGCCGAAACTTCTTGCGGCCAACTTAGCGAAGCATACTTCGCGTAGTCGACTTTGCCCAGTGGCCATGTTGGGTTTGATGCGTGCATGCCTGGTTTTCTCCTGTAGATGGGTGTCGGCACAGGAGGTCTGCCCGCTGTCCTCAGCCAACATGCTCCGTCTTCATGGCAGCTCAAATTTTTTATCGAGGTTCTCTCCTCTAGATCCGCCGTGTTTCGCCTAGGGGCTTGCGCTGCCTAGTTGATAGGGTCACCTCGTAGAGGATGTGGTCATAGACCACGCACGGTCGGTCTTGGGATAGGGAAACGTTATGCTAGTCCGGAGGGATTACGCCACAATGGCCACCTCGCGAAGACCCAGGGTCCTAGACTAGGGAGGTCCAAGGGGGAGCACCGGAAGGGCTACCCCTCTACCCGCACCTCCAACACAATCCCTTCCCCTGGTAGCTTCATCCCCAAGGAGGAAACAGAGCTACCTGCAACACCCCACTTTGCCCAGTGAAGGACAGGCTTATACTAGCAATCATGGTTTCGTAATGAACCCAAAGAAACTGATTGTGATGTCTATTGGTTTGACTTCTTCTTGTCGGATGGTTGAATGCTAATCGGACGGTGTATTTTTGACACATGCCGTAACCCAAAACCGTGTCAAGGAATGTTCTCCGTCAACAATAAAATACTTGTAAATATCTGACGAGCTTTGCCTTAAAAATATAGCTGCTACGTACCCGCTGAATAGAACATTTTTGGAAATAACTCTGTCGGGTTTGTATGGGTTGTGGAAGAGTGAGCTTTTCTTGCAAAACCTCTGCCAAACATTGAAGGGGCCAATCACTAGCGAGGGGGATGTGTGAAACACGTGGACCGTAGCACATGTTTCCGACACTCCCGCCGCTAGTCATGATTGGCCCCTCCAATGTTTGGCAGAGGTTTTCCAAGAAAAGGTCGCTCTCCCACAACACAAACAAACTCGACGGAGTATTTGTTTTCGGAATTCGTCTGTTAGCAATCTCTCTTTTGACATCTTGTGCACACTATTCCGAAACGTACTCGCTGCTTATTACACCCCCGGTTTATTTATTTATTTATTTATTTATTTATTTGTTGCTTAACGTCCAGCCGACTACGCAGGCTTTAGTAAAACTAAATTAATACCTACTGGAAGATTACCAGTTTCCAGTATGTTAAAATAGGCTTAACCTATCTACTGCTGGACTTACATCAGAACACTAACAGATTAAACTATACATGAATCGCGAGACAAGCGGCAAGAGAAGAGATTTTTGGAAAAAATACAGGTGAATGAGCAAGAAGGCAGAAAAAAGAAAAGAATTCATGAAAAAAAAGAGAGCATGACAGGAAAGAGGAACCAAAAATCTACCTAACAGCACACTAGAAAGCTCCTGCGGTTCCAAAAACAGGAGGGGCCTTTAATTTCATAACCGCAGTGCCCCACTGCGGGAACACCCCCGGTATAGGGGTGTGTATAGGATTCGGTCGATGTGTTTGTTTGTTTGTGTTCGCATATAGATCTCAAGAATGAACGGACCGATCGTCACCAAACTTGGTGAACAGGTTCTATACATTCCTAAGACGGTCCTTACAAAAATTGGGACCAGTCAAACACACGGTTAGGGAGTTATTGGTGGATTAAGATTCTACAAGGACTTATAGAGGGACATATTAATGGTCAAAGGGAAATAACCTTCTCAGTTGGTGGCAGTGAGAATGGTTATTTCCCTTTGACCAACGGGGGTGTTTTTCCTACCTCGGAGGAATTTCTTGTTTTCTTTAGACGATGGAAAGATCCTAAAACTGTAGACACTCACTAGAATGCTTGCGAATAGAATCATCGCACGCTGATATTGTCAGATGCTTTGATTTGCAACAAAATCAACATTCTAAAAGTATTAGTACTCTATTAGTAAGAACATTCTGTGTGTCATCTATTTCTGCTGCGAAGAAAAAAACTGGACATGCTATTGGTAAGAAACTCTCGTGAACAGCACCAAAAAACAAGAAAGTTAAGTTGTTGGAACGTTTGTTATTGACAAAAGAATACGTTTCAATCACAAATATATCGACCCACCGGTCTTTTAAGTGCACATACAAACAATTATTAAACACAAGTTAGCTTAACGGAATGTTCGGCCGCTTGCTGGGATGTCACAAGCAATGAATGATTATATGACGAAATGAATGACGTAGAAAGGGAATGACGTCATATTATCACGTGAACAGCACTTAACTCTCCTATTTCTGCAGTGTGTTCATTCTACAGACCACAATCAGTACTTTACCCCAGCGAATGCAACTAGAGAACTCCCTCGACCATTCATCCCTATCGACCTAATATCCGTCCATCCCGTTCTGGCCCCACTCGATCCATTCCCGCTTGTTTATCACTCCCCGGTCGATGACCATAGACACACCTCCATTCCCAAACTGTTTGCGGACTGCAGCACTAACAATGTCTTGACCACCGCTCAGAATCCTGTTACAAGAAAGCTGGCCGGTCCAGCAAACATTGACACTGTCTGTTTCTCTGTGTGTTGGTCACTTTGCCCATAACGCGCTCTTCGATTGTGTTGTTGTATGCAGACTCGAGTGCTCATAATGTCTCGACCACCACTATTCACCATCCTCTTTCAAGAAATCTGATCAGTCCAGCAAACATTTACTACACCGTTATTTCTGTGTCTTGGTCACGACCACCAATTTCCGATGATAGACAATGCATCTCCTCTACAACTTGCCTTCATTTCGTTGATTGCAGTTAATACCACTTTAACTCATTGGACTTTCCAGAGTATAGGTCTTTCAGCCTGCTAATGAAAGTTAATTAAGCTTCTTAAAGGCACCAGCCTCATGTAGAGAATCATGTACACGTCCACAAATCTTCATAAGCTTTTGCATGGGGTAATAATATTGTTTCACAAATACACCTGCCAAAATACAACAGCGTTCTGCTTCCTGTGCAAAGTGTTAATATTGCGCTGAAGTGTTACTGAGAACACTATTTCACCAATTCAATTTCAGCTGTGTACATCAACTAGCATTGGTACAGACTGTTGGCATGTGTGTCTAAGATGAAGGATGTTATTATCTCATATGAGAGCATAACCTTTTTCATACACTTGATTCTTAAGAGTAATAATATTAAGCTCCTGACCACTGATAACTCAAATATGACCTCTACCATTCTCAAGATTGTTCATTCCTGCTGCACTAGTTCATTTTCTACTGTTGTTGATCAACTTACGGCTTTGATAGGCTCGATTCCTGAGCGTACAATTATTTCAGTGTGTTGAATACGATTTATTAAAGGTACTGAACTTGTCAAATCCAGGTGCACGGAGCCCCTGGGGCTTTTAGTCATACCTCAGGCAGCTATCCGTTAGAAGAACTACCAAGTTTCATTGACTTGCACCCAAAGAGTCAAGAACTGCGATTTTTTTACGAATTAATTTCGTACTCGGACCCGGCTGGTCTTGACCTATTTTTGGATCTAAATTTAGATCAGGTAGATCACCACATCATGCACAAAAAGACACGTCACTAAAGCAAACTATGTCAGACGTCATCATGAGTTTGTGTAAAACAAAATGGAGGCCGGAATCACTCAAGTTGAATCGAACTCGGACCAAACACCAACGAAAAACAAGGTTAATTTATGCACTCGCGTGAACAAGAAACTGTCGAGCTTCACAGATGTCGTCGTTGGGTAGTTTTGGGTTTGTTTTACTACCATAGGAGGATTTTTGAACTGTAAATGCACTCAGCTGCAACAAAAACGCAAAACGAAGGCTGTGAGCTGCACTGTGCCTTTAAACTCCTGCATTTGAGAATTGAAACACCATCTCCCTTTTTGTTCACACATTTTTTTCGTAGCATTATTTTATCTTTTGCTATCGGCATATTGCCTCCTTTACAATACGTTGTTAACACTCAATTCCAAAGCGAACAATTCTTTCAGTCTGTTGATTAAAGTCAAGCTTCTGTAAATTGAGAATAGAAACAAGTCGCGTAAGGCGAAATTACAACATTTAGTCAAGCTGTCGAACTGAAACTGAACTCACTGCCGTTTTACAGCAAGAGCGTATACTCGTAGCATCGTCAGTCCACCGCTCGATGCAATGGCAGTGAAATTGACAAGAAGAGCGGGGTAGTAGTTGCGCTGAGAAGGATAGCACGCTTTTCTTTATCTCTATTCTTTTCAACTTTCTGAGCGTGTTTTTAATCCAAACATATCACATCTATATGTTTTTGGAATCAGGAACCCACAAGGAATAAGATGAAATTGTTTTTAAATCGATTTCGGAAATTTTATTTTAATAATAATTTTTATATTTTTAATTTTCAGAGCTTGTTTTTAATCCGAATATAACATATTTATATGTTTTTGGAATCAGAAAATGATGAAAAATAAGATAAACGTAAATTTGGATCGTTTTAGAAACAATTTTTTTTTTTTTACAATTTTCGGATTTTTAATGACCAAAGTCATCAATTAATTTTTAAGCCACCAAGCTGAAATGCAATATACCGAAGTCCGGCCTTCGTCGAAGATTGCTCGGCCAAAATTTCAATCAATTTGATTGAAAAATGAGGGTGTGACAGTGCCGCCTCAACTTTTACAAAAAGCCGGATATGACGTCATCAAAGGTATATATCGAAAAAAAGAAAAAAAACGTCCGGGGATATCATTCCTAGGAACTCTCATGTCAAATTTCATAAAGATCGGTCCAGTAGTTTAGTCTGAATCGCTCTACACACACCCACACACAGACACACACACACACACACACACACACACATACACCACAACCCTCGTCTCGATTCCCCCCTCTACGTTAAAACATTTTGTCAAAACTTGACTAAATGTAAAAAGGATATCTCCCTGTCCACATTATCCATTCCATATACATTACTTCATCTAATGATCTTCCGCTGTTATCGGTCTATATTGACCCCTCCTCCCCCTCACCGCTCCCCCGCTATAAATACACAGTCGATTCTAACATAATACAGTTCTTTTAGTTTGTTGGTTTCAGTCAAGTTTCTGTAACTGAGAATTGCAAAAGGATATCTCCCTGTCCACATTGTCCATTCCCTATACATTACTTCATCTAATGATCTTCCGCTCTTATCGGTCTATATTGACCCCTCCTCAACCCTCCTATACCCTCCCCAACCCCTCGATACAGTCGATTCTAACATACAGTTCTTTCAGTTTGTTGATTACAGTCAAGCTTCTGTAACAGAGAATTGCAAAAGGATATCTCTCTCTCCGCATTGTCCATTCCCTATACATTACTTCATCTTCCGCTGTTATTGGTCTATTGAGCCCCTCCCCCTCCCCCACTGTACAAACACAGTCGAATACAGTCGATTATAACAGCCAGACATGGGAACCCATACGATTTCACCGTATTTTGTACGCATGATTGTCTTGAATACGGTCAGTACGGTCAGTGGAAAAAAATACGACGAGAAAAATTCCAAGACTACTTTTCTTCACAAGCGCATTCCCGAAGGCGATCCAGTGTTTTGACACATGATTACAGTTATTGTCATTAAACATTGAAAGAAGCATTTGTTTTAAATAAAATGCAGTGGTAAACATAATTAACAGTGCGAAGGACGCGTGTGAAGCATGTTGCAATCATGGATGTTCAAATGCTGTGTGGAGTACGCTCATTTTTCTGAAAATACGCTCAGTTTGTTTATACTCCAAGTGCAAAACAAGGGTTCCCATGTCTGTAACATATGCATTTTTGAATGCTTTTCTAAAGTCATAAGTTCATTTGTGAATTTTTTTTTTTTAGGGATTGTTTTGCTGAATGCATGCAGTTAAGACATTGACCCCGTTTTCAAATTTAGGGGGTAGGGTTGCCCCATAGCTTACGTATGTCTGTGTGACTGTGTCAAATATCAATCTACTTTGCGTACAAAATGTATAGATGTTTGTTTTTCGATTTTAGAATGATTTCTTAAGCTGGCTAGAACTTCTGAGGTCTACAGGAAACGATAAAGATAAAAAAAAATGTACAAAATATAAGTAGCGTCCTTTATCTTACCATTGTTCTGATCAATGCTGTCCCTTTATTTGCAAGTTAACCATTTTTCTTAATGTGTTCAAGGAGTATGTTAAAAATTATTATCAATGGTTGCTTTAAACAGCACCTTTGGGCAGTTATTATGCACTGAAGTTGTAAAAGCATGTTTTGGGGGTTTTAGGATATAGCGTCTTGGAACGCCAATCATCTTGGAAATACGAATGTTCATATACATTTTTTTACTGTTTTGGATAGATACAAAGTTGAACTCTTGGTGCAAACTGTTTTTTGGCCCCTGTTTGACTATTTATTATTTTGGAATATTGTGTGTGAGGGGGAAACTGCAATCCTCAATATCATGAAACGTGCCTTGACTAAATGTTGTATTTTCGCCTTACGCGACTTGTTACATTTAGTCAAGTTTTGACTAAATGCTTTAACGTAGAGTGGGGAATCGAGACGAGGGTGTGGTGTATGTGTGTGTGTGTGTGTGTGTGTGTGTGTGTGTGTGTGTGTGTGTGTGTGTGTGTGTGTGTGTGTGTGTGTGTGTGTGTGTGTGTAGAGCGATTTAGAGAAAACTACTAGACCGATCTTCATGAAATTTTACATGGGAGTTCCTGGGTATGATATCCCCAGACATTTTTTCATTTTTTTGATAAATGTCTTTGATGACGTCATATCCGGTTTTTCGTGAAAGTTGAGGCGGCACTGTCACGCTCTCATTTTTAAACCAAATTGGTTGAAATTTTGGTCAAGTAATCTTCGACGACGCCCGGACTTTGGTATTGCATTTCAGCTTGGAGGCTTACAAATTAATTAATGAGTTTAAAATCGATTTTTCACAAACAGATTTAAAATTGATTGCATCGTATTCTTCATGACATTCTGAATCTAAAAATATATACATATGTCATGTTTACTCTTAAAATGTGATCATAATTAACGAAAATAGATTAATTAGTCTTACGATTAAAATTTAAGAAATCGATCCAAAAATGATTTCATCTTATTCTTTATCGTTTCCTGATTCAAAAAACATATAGATATGATAGGTTGTATTCAAAACAAGCTCAGAAAGTTAACACGAATACAGAAAAGTGCGCTTTCCTGCTTAGCCACAATACGCTACCGCGCTATTCTGGCGTGTGCATATCACTGCGTTTTGCACGTGGGAGGTGAGCGATTTCCTTCTCGCGGGGATTGACAAAGCTGTACTGTCTTGGTGAAAAAAATACAGTGCGTTCAGTTTCATTCCGTGAGTTCGACAGCTTGACTAAATGTAGTAATTTCGCCTTACGCGACTTGTTGTAAAAGTTGAGGCGGCACTGTCACACCCTCATTTTTCAATCAAATTGATTGAAATTTTGACTAAGCAATCTTCGACGAAGGCCGGACTTCGGTATTGCATTTCAGTTTGGTGGCTTAAAAATTAATTAATGACTTTGGTCATTAAAAATCGGAAAATTGTAAAAAAAAAACTATTTTTTTTATAAAACGATCCAAATTTACGTTCATCTTATTCTTCATCATTTTCTGATTCCAAAAAACACATAAATATGTTATATTTGGGTTAAAAACAAGCTCTGAAAATTAAAAAATAGAATTATGATCAAAATTAGATTTTCGAAATCAATTTAAAAACACTTTCATCTTATTCCTTGTCGGTTCCTGATTCCAAAAACATATAGATATGATATGTTTGGATTAAAAACACGCTCAGAAAGTTAAAACAAAGAGAGGTACAGAAAAGCGTGCTATCCTTCTTAGCGCAACTACTACCCCGCTCTTCTTGTCAATTTCACTGCCTTTGCTACGAGTATACGGTCTTGCTGAAAAATGGCATTGCGTTCAGTTTCATTCTGTGAGTTCGACAGCTACTTGACTAAATGTTGTATTTTCGCCTTACGCGACTTGTTGAGAATTGAAATAGCTAGGACCTTTGTCGTTGCCCATTCATTTGATATCATTAGTGTTGCCTTAGTCCACAGTTACCGGTCTTTTCAAATGGTACTGTTATTTCCCCCTTGATGATCGTAGGACGAGTCGGAGCGCTGGTTCCAGAGTTCCTGTTCCCGTCTGCTGTTCTTGATCCGAATTGTTGGCATTGAGCATAATGTCTCATCAGGGGGACTGCAGCAAGTCCGATGAACTGTCCATCTTCCTTATAATTTTTCTCTTGAGAACAAGAAGTCTGGCTCTCCTTTGCAATCTTGAAAGAGCAGTAATTTTGCCCCAGTCAATAAAAACCGTTAGGTCTTATGTGTGGGAGGACAAGACCCTGGAGTAAAAACAAGGCGTCAGTTCTGTCGCAAGAGATCTCTGCTCTTGACGGCTGCGAATTTGTATCATAACACCTCGTTCTAAATAACAAGTATTCAGGTTTCTGCGCCACTTTAGTCAGAAATGTTCAAGTTAATTTGATGGATACAGTACCTCTTCTTCATTAAACAAATCCCAACATTTTTGGGTGATCTTAATACTTTTTGCATCTATACTCTGCACGTATTTGTGTGTGCGTACAAGAAATAAAGGTTGACGAGACCAGAGAGAGAGAGAGAGAGAGAGAGAGAGAGAGAGAGAGAGAGAGAGAGAGAGAGAGAGAGAGAGAGAGAGAGAGAGAGAGAGAGAGAGAGAGAGAGAGAGAGAGAGAGAGAGAAAGAAAGAAAGAAAGAGAGAGAGAGAGAGAGAGAGAGAGAGAGAGAGAGAGAGAGAGAGAGAGAGAGAGAGAGAGAGAGAGAGAGAGAGACATGGACGGCGACAGAGACAGAGCTACAGAGACATATAAATAGACATACCGACAGACAAACAGAGATAGAGGGAGAGATGAAAGCGATTTATAGTTTTCAGAATAACCACAACGTCAGTTTGGTAAATCCTGCATATATTCTAAAGAACTTTCTAATGGACATTTGGAAAACAAGAAATTCCTACGAGGTAGGAAAAACACCCCCGTCAAAGGGAAATAACCTTCTCAGTTGGTGGCAGTGACTGAGTGAGAATGGTTATTTCCCTTTGACCATGAAGATGTCCCTCTATAAGTCCTTGTATAATTTTAATCCACCAATAACTCCCTAACCGTGTGTTTGACTGTACATGGTCCCAATTTTTGTAAGGACCGTCTCAGGAATGTATAGAACCTGTTCACCAAGTTTGGTGACGATCGGTCCGTTCATTCTTGAGATCTATATGCGAACACAAACACACAAACACACAAACACATCGAGCGAAACCTATACACACCCCTATACCGGGGGTGTAAAAACGGCTACCATACAGTACGGCGCTACCCATCCTGCATCTTGATCACTTTTATGTTTCCAACTCACCAATAAGCATCATGGGGAGTCCTACTCATATATCTAGTGTCATGATCGCCTTTCATATTTTCGGTTCACCATCGTGTCAGTGGCTTCGTTTACACTTTATTTCTGTCTCAGGAGTTGGGGTGGTGGAAGGGGTTTAGGGGGAGGGGGAAAGACGAAGCTCGTATCTATTGTGTTACGATTGCTTTTCATATTTCCAGTTCACCAATGATCATCGTGTCAGTAGCTACATCTACACCCTCGTTCTGCCTAAAGGGGTTAAAGTAAGGATGGGGGCTTCAGGGTAGGGGGGGGGGGGAGGACCTTACTTATATATCTAGTGTTATGATCGCTTTTCATGTTTCCAGTTCACCAATGATCATCGTGTCAGTAGCTACATTTACACCCTCTTTCTGTCTAAAAGAATCACAAACTCACTGAAGTGAAAGATTATCTTCTTCGGGAAAAACCGACCACTCCTCCCATTTACAAATCGCTTTTCTTTGTAAGTTCATATTGAGGTTAGTCTTACTCTCTGCCCAATTTCCTTTGCGGGAAAAAAGACTTGCTATTTATAAAGAAGTATTATGTTCCAACTTGGAGAAATAGGAAATCAGCCGTATTCAGCTTTAGGCGGACATTGATAAATGACGTGTTCAGACTAGCAAATATTTGGCCCTTACCCCCCTTGTGCTCCATCCTCCCGTCCCGATACCCCTTTAATTCAGTCGCAATAATGGCTATCTTTCTACCTACATCTCAACCCTACTACCCTAGAGATATCATAAGCGATAAAGCGAATGCGATTTCTATCTGGAGAAGTGACAGTATGGTCCAACTTGACAAGAAGAACGCCCGCAATCACCGCATTGACCTATGACACTTTCAGGACAGTAAGTATTCGTCCTCGCCAACAGTCCAGCCTCCCCACTCACCCTCTCTCTATATTCCTGTGTGTGTGTGTGTGTGTGTGTGTGTGTGTGTGTGTGTGTGTGTGTGTGTGTGTGTGTGTGTGTGTGTGTGTGTGTGTGTGCGTGCGCGCGCGCGTGCAAGTGTGTGTGTGTGTGTGTGAGAGAGAGAGAGGAGAGACAGAGAAAGAGAGAGAAAAGAGAGAGAGAGAGAGAGAGAGAGAGAGAGAGAGAGAGAGAGAGAGAGAGAGAGAGAGAGAGAGAGGGAGTGAGAGTCGGAGAGAGGGAGAGTGAGAGAGAGAGATGTATTCTGTCATGTTAGATATTTACCAGTTGTAACGGGTCAGTTGGCCTAAACAATACACTTTCTGAGTTCTGAGTTCTGAGTTCTATATTCCTCATAATCAGTGGCAAAAGTGGCTATCATTGCTCTAGAGATATAATAAGCAATACAGTGAATATGATTTATGTGTGCACAACATTTTGCAATTTACAAATCGCTCTTTATACCCGGTGCTTGCCGTTCTCGTCATGATCAGATACTGCCCCTTGACGATTGAAAACGAATGTCGAATTGGGAGGCGCCTAGTTTGAAATTCAATATAAGAGTGTTAAAAACGTTACACATTGTGTGTGGACGGATGCAAGTTAATTGATTAAACGCCCCACAATTATGTGCTTGGCTACCATACAAATAAACAAGTCGCGTAAGGCGAAAACACAACATTTAGTCAAGTAGCTGTCGAACTCACAGAATGAAACTGAACGCAATGCAACGCAGCAAGACCGTATACTCGTAGCATCGTCAGTCCACCGCTCATGGCAAAGGCAGTGAAATTGACAAGAAGAGCGGGGTAGTAGTTGCGCTGAGAAGGATAGCACGCTTTTCTGTACCTCTCTTCGTTTTAACTTTCTGAGCGTGTTTTCAATCCAAACATATCATATCTATATGTTTTTTGAATCAGGAACCGACAAGGAATAAGATGAAAGTGTTTTTAAATTGATTTGGAAAATTTAATTTTGATCATAATTTTTATATTTTTAATTTTCAGAGCTTGTTTTTAATCCAAATATAACATATTTATATGTTTTTGGAATCAGAAAATGATGGAGAATAAGATGAACGTAAATTTGGATCGTCAAAGACATTTATCAAAAAAATGAAAAAAACGTCTGAGGATATCATACCCAGAAACTCTCATGTCAAATTTCATAAAGATCGGTCCAGTAGTTTAGTCTGAATCGCTCTACACAGACAGACAGACAGACAGACAGACAGACAGACAGACAGACAGACAGACAGACACACATACACCACGACCCTCGTCTCGATTCCCCCTCTATGTTAAAACATTTAGTCAAAACTTGACTAAATGTAAAAACCGTTACGAGGGACAAAAGCGAGAGCATGTCTTTCTGCTTGTGAGAAATGGATGATGCGCACTGATGCTTGTATTGAGAGACCGAGACCGACATGTTGACTGGTGCAAATCAAGATATAATTATCGACTTTCGAACTCAGTAGGACTGGTTCAAATAACCACAAGGAATACAAGCGAACGAAAAGGAGGTACAATATATTCCTGATTTAATAGTGCACATCATCACGAAATGACTATTTTAGCCTAAACAAACAACCAAAATCCACATAGAACAACCACACAAAATCATAAAACCCCTGTTCCCCCTTCGGTCGATCTTAACGACGCCTACGAATGTAACTACCCTTAAACCCTATTGCCCTAGAGATATTATAAACAATAAAGGGAATACGACTTATGTCTGCAACCAGCCACATTTGCATATTCTTCTTTCTTCTTCTGCGTTCGTGGGTTGAAACTCCCACGAACACTCGTGTTTTTGCACGAGTGGATTTGTACGTGTATGACCCCTTTTACCTCGCCATTTAGGCAGCCATACGCCGATTTCAGAGAAAGCATTTGTTTGTTTGTTTGCTTAACGCCCAGCCGACCACGAAGGGACATATCACTGGGCGGTGCTGCTTTGACATATAACGGGCGCCACACACAAGACCGAAGTCGCAGCACAGGCTTCATGTCTCACTCAGTCACATTATTCCGACACCGGACCAACCAGTCCTAGCACTAACCCCATAATGCCAGACGCCAGGCGAAGCAGCCACTAGATTGCCAATTTTAAAGTCTTAAGTATGACCCGGCCGGGGTTCGAACCCACGACCTCCCGATCACGGGGCGGACGCCTTAGAGAAAGCATGCTGGGTATTTTCGTGTTTCTTTAACCCACCGAACTCTGACATGGATTACAGGATCTTTTTCGTGCGCACTTGGTCTTGTGCTTGCGTGTACCCACGAAGGGTGGTAAGGCACTAGCAGGTCTGCACATAAGTTGACCTGGGAGATCGGAAAAATCTCCACCTTAACCCACCAGGCGCGGCCGGGATTCGAACCCACGACTTTCCGCTTTGGAGGCCGGCGTCTTACCACCAAGCCATTGTGCCGGTCATTTGCATGTAATTTACACATCGCACTTAAACTCCGGTTCGCGTCCATCCTTATCAAATCCTGCCCATTTGAGACTAGGCCCAAAGGAACTGAACGTCGAATATGGCAAATTAAGAGGCGCCTATATTTTTTTTAATTCTATATAAGAGTGTTTGAGAACGTACGTAATACGGGACAAATGCGAAGGCCTGTATGCACGCAAGTGTAAAACGTATGATGCCTATTGATGATTGCAACCGTACGCGTCACCATTAAATGCATTTTCCATAATTTAACATGTCGACTGTTGCAAATCGAGATATATTGACTGTCAAACTCGATATAGGAATGGTTAGAATCACCCTACTGGGAATGTAAGTGAAAGAAAAAAAGAATGGGAATATCACCCCGATCTGGCAGTGCGCATCTTCGCCCAATGACGCTTTCAGTTCAAAAAATAAAATAACAACCAAAAACCCCTAAATCAACAACACAACAACAAGATTAAAGCCCTCTTTTCCCTACGGTCGATCTTAACGACGGCTACGACTGTAACTAAATTTAAACTCTATTGCCCCAGAGATATTGTATAAACAATAAAGTGAATGCAATTTCAGGCTGCAACAACTCACATTTAAACATTTACAAATCGCTCTTGAAACCCGGTTAACGTTATTTTCATTACGATCATACCTTGCCCCTTGACGGTTTAAACAAGA
>NW_027128161.1:0-97500 GCF_037325665.1 Littorina saxatilis
GCGTCCGCCCCGTGATCAGGAGGTCGTGGGTTCGAACCCCGGCCAGGTCATACCTAAGACTTTAAAATTGGCAATCTAGTGGCTGCTCCGCCTGGCGTCTGGCATTAAGGGGTTAGTGCTGGGACTGGTTGGTCCGGTGTCAGAATAATGTGACTGGGTGAGACATGAAGCCTATGCTGCGACTTCTGTCTTGTGTGTGGCGCACGTTATATGTCAAAGCAGCACCGCCCTGATATGGCCCTTCGTGGTCGGCTGGGCGTTAAGCAAACAAACAAAATCCCTGTAAAAGGACAACTATCCTCATTTGGTTGGTGCTCCTAATTTCCCTCGAGTGAAAGATTAAGTGGATAGTGTTCCTGTGCCTGTGGGAAATAATAATATGGGTGGGTTGGTAGCCAAGCTTGCTTTATTCCCCCCTCTGCTTCTTTCTCTCTGTAAACTTGTAGGGCTAGTTATTTTTCGGTAACTTAAATTACCCAGCAACCAAAATTACTTACAGAACAACAGGCCTGAACCTTTGATAGCACACAGGTTTAAGAGCTAGACTTTTTTTGGATCTACTTATGGTTTTTTTATGCGATTGAAAAGTTCTGAACGCTCTAATGTACGAAATATAGATTTCTGGAGCAAACAATACAAAAATACCGCATTTAATTTAATAACTACAGACTTGAACACATGGATCTCTGTTCTGCTTAAGCTCGCATTTTTCATGATCCGCTAACTTCCACTATTATTTTTAATAATCACTGAGACTCAGCATTTGCTGCCCTACATGTCATGCCTGGCGTCCTATTTCAGTCCCTGTGCTGAGAGGCTGGCCTACCACACAGTGCTACCTAGTGCAGCAACCGGGCCCGACGAAAACAATACAAACAGGACGAACGAACGAACGAACAAACTTTATTACTCAAGGATGGAGATTTTAGGCTCACGCCTAGTCTTACAATGACCGGCACGGTTGGCCTAGTGGTAAGGCGTCCGCCCCGTGATCGGGAGGTTGTGGGTTCGAACCCCGGCCGGGTCATACCTAAAGACTTTAAAATTTGCAATCTAGTGGCTGCTCCGCCTGGCGTCTGGCATTATGGGGTTAGTGCTAGGACTGGTTGGTCCGGTGTCAGAATAATGTGACTGGGTGAGACATGAAGCCTGTGCTGCGACTTCTGTCTTGTGTGTGGCGCACGTTATATGTCAAAGCAGCACCGCCCTGATATGGCCCTTCGTGGTCGGCTGGGCGTTAAGCAAACAAACAAACAAACAAACGGGTCCGCCTAAACTACGCGCCAGCACGCGCTACCTTGAACCATAGCACTTATATACTTTATTTTTATATTTCTAGTTAGTTCATCGTCCATTCTCACATAATACAAAATTTCAAACTTCAATGATGAAAAATACGGAAGTTATGACGAGTTTAAGGAGAGCTAATGCACTACTCTCAAATCCGACGATTGTCGGACATGGAGCCACGGCCTTAGGATAGCTCTCCTATAACGCGTCTTAGCTATCGTAAATTTTATCACTGAAGTTTGAAATTTTGTATAATGTAAGAACTGACGATGGAATGACTAGAAACATACAGATAAATTATATAACAGCTATGAATCTCAGTAGCGTCCACTTAAAATTGGTAGCGCGCAGCCTTTATAGTCACTGCCGGATTTTGTCGGATTTGAGAGTAGCGCATTAGCTCGCCTAAAACCCGTCATAACTACTGAAATGTTCAACACTCAAGCTTGAAATTTTGTGTTATGTAAGAATGGACAATGAACTATATAGACTATAAAAATAAATTATGTAAGTGTTATGGATCACTGGGTAGCGTCTACTTCAAAGTGCTAGCACGCTCAGTCACGGTTTGTCTGAATGGAGGAAATCGTCGGATTTGAGAGTAGCGCATTAAAACCCGTCATAACTTGCGTATTTTTCATCATTGAAGTTTGAAATTTTGTATTATGTGAGAATGGACGATGAACTAACTAGAAATATAAAAAGTATATAAGTGCTATGGTTCAGGGTAGCGCGTGCTAGCGCGTGCTCAGTAGCGCGTTCTGGCGCGTAGTTTAGTCGGACCGCAAAAAACTAGTCTTACAATCTGTCCCTGCTAAACTAAGACATAAAAATAAAGACAATAAAAGGACAATTGTCAATCGCAATCATACAGTATTACTAAAACAGAGCAAGAGCGATAGAATCTATATCACTGCTGAAGGATAGAGTGGGGTGTCTATTACAGAGCTATGCCTCACATGACTAAGTTCAGTAAAATTGGCGATAATCAATGCAAACATAATTATATGTGCCTTGAATAAATAATGAGATATGTTGTATGTCCACCAGGTGAAGCCACCTAACATCAGGATGAAGAGGAAGCAGCCGTGGACTGTGGTAGTGAAGATGGAGCACCATGCTGTTGAAGAATCATCACCAGCCTGTAGTGTGATGGCGACAACTCCAAGCGGTGAGTGTGTAATGTGATATTGTGTGTGTGAAAGATGGAGAGCGGTGAGTTTGTAACGTGATTCTGTGTGTGAAAGATGGAGCACCATGCTGTTGAAGAATCATCACCAGCCTGTAGTGTGATGGAGACAACTCCAAGCGGTGAGTGTGTAACGAGATATTGTGTGTGTGAAAGATGGAGCACCGTGTTGTTGAAGAGTCATCAGCCTGTAGTGTGATGGAAGGTTGTGTACGTAAGGGTGAAAACTGATGAAACCCTGCAGGTTTTTTTTCTAAAAATGCGCTTTAACGGAACGTGTTGTGTAATGATCTAAGCATACTGTGTATAATTATGTTGTCATAATTCACTTTACCTTTTTTAGCTGTTCAAAAATCTTCAAATACCAAGGCTCGGAAACTAAAATGATACCCCATGGGAAATAATTTCTTGAGAAGCCAGTGGTTCCATTTTCAACATTAATTCATCATCAAATGTCCACTTTGCACAGGAAATGCTGCATAATTCAGCCCCATAGGCGCTTGAATTTTAGGTGGAGTTGGGTTTTTTTTCAGCCCAAACCAGTAACCCCCACATGGTTTTCATGTCCCTTTCTGAGAGACTTCAAGAAGTTTCAATTTGACGTCATGATTAGCCTGCCGCATTAGCAAGTATGAAAACACGTCATCGATGACACATTTTAAGACAGAGAGAGAGAGAGAGAGAGAGAGAGAGAGAGAGAGAGAGAGAGAGAGAGAGAGAGAATCATGTACACACAGATGGACGACTTCGCTTGGGGTATGTACTGCCCGGCAGTACACATCTACTTTATCCAAGCGGAGCGCGGGCGGAGCCCGCGCGTAGCGAGGTAGTTTTTTTTTTCATCTCCCAGCACTGAAAAATTTTTTGCCAAGTGGTGTCTGTCTGGACATTGTTCTAGAATTCATCTTTTAGCACAATATTAGCGACACTGTTTGGACAATTCTATTAAAATTAGGCGTACAAACTGATTTTGTTTCGGGGAATCCTCTCAGAGGATCAGAATTTTCATATAATATCATCGGAAGCTGTTACAACGGGAAAATGTGAAACTTTTGTCACTTTTTAACATGGAATTTCATCTTTGAGCGTTTCAAGCGGACTTTAATAAAATAGTTATTTGCGAATTAAGCAGCGGAAGACACTCACCGGTTCAACATGTGTATGGTCATTAAACCTCAAAACATTTCAGTAAGTGGTTTAGACAAACACCTCGGACATGTGAGGGTGACTGGTTTGTAGCTGAAGAGTTTTTTTCTAAAGTGTGTTCTAAATACAAATGACGTACTGGTAATGATGTAATGAGTTGTTCTAATCTTGTTCTTGGAACTCTTGCTGTTCCAAGCTTGTTCTTAGCAAGTCTTGGTGACGAGAACAAAGACTATCAATGAAATCTTTAGAAATAACCTCTGACAACGACGACGATGACGACGACGACGACGATAACAACAACAACAACAAATGACATCGACGACGACGACGACAACAACAACAACAACAACAACAACAACAACAACAACAACAACAAAAACAACAACACGAGAACAACAACAATCACGACAACGAACATGACAACAACAACACCAACAACTACGACGACAACTACAACGACTGGGTTATGATGACATCACCAATGATTTAAAGGCCGTTAAAAAATCGTTAAATCCTATTTCTTCACTGATTCTTATGAAATTTTAAAGGTAGGTTTGTTGTCCCCAACTTATTTTCACTCCATACTTTTCCAGAAGAAAAACATAATTTTGCCAGTTAAAAACCGTTAAATTTCAATTCTTCACCGATATTTATGAAATTTTGTGGGTAGGTTCGTTGTCCCCAACTGATTTTCACTCTCTACTTTTCCAGAAGAAAGACATAATGTTGGCAGTTAAAAAACGTTAAATTTCAATTCTTCACCTATCTTTATGAAATTTAGTGGGTGGGTCCGTTGTCCCAAACTGAATTTTAAGACATACTTTTCCAGACAAAAAACCTTATTTTTGGCAGTTAAAAACCGTTAAATCTCAATTCTTCATCGATATTTATGAAATTTTGTGGGTAGGTTCGTTGTCCCCAACTGATTTTCACTCCATACTTTTCCAGAAGAAAAACATAATTTTGGCAGTTAAAAACCGTTACATTTAAATGTTCACCTATCTTTATGAAATTTAGTGGGTGGGTCCGTTGTCCCAAACTGAATTTCAAGACAAACTATTCCAGTCAAAAAAACTTATTTTTGGCAGTTAAAAACCGTTAAGTCTCAATTCTACACCGATATTTATGACATTTTGTGGGTAGGTTTGTTGTCAGATTTGACATGATGGCAGAATTGAAAGTGTGAGATATCCTGATGTTTCACAATTTATGCTGCATAATTCAGCCCCATAGGCGCTTGAATTTTAGGTGGAGTTGGGTTTTTTTTCAGCCCAAACCAGTAACCCCCACATGGTTTTCATGTCCCTTTCTGAGAGACTTCAAGAAGTTTCAATTTGACGTCATGATTAGCCTGCCGCATTAGCAAGTATGAAAACACGTCATCGATGACACATTTTAAGACAGAGAGAGAGAGAGAGAGAGAGAGAGAGAGAGAGAGAGAGAGAGAGAGAGAGAGAGAGAGAGAGAGAATCATGTACACACAGATGGACGACTTCGCTTGGGGTATGTACTGCCCGGCAGTACACATCTACTTAATCCAAGCGGAGCGCGGGCGAAGCCCGCGCGTAGCGAGGTAGTTTTTTTTTTCATCTCCCAGCACTGAAAATTTTTTGGCCAAGTGGTGTCTGTCTGGACATTGTTCTAGAATTCATCTTTTAGCACAATATTAGCGACACTGTTTGGACAATTCTATTAAAATTAGGCGTACAAACTGATTTTGTTTCGGGGAATCCTCTCAGAGGATCAGAATTTTCATATAATATCATCGGAAGCTGTTACAACGGGAAAATGTGAAACTTTTGTCACTTTTTAACATGGAATTTCATCTTTGAGCGTTTCAAGCGGACTTTAATAAAATAGTTATTTGCGAATTAAGCAGCGGAAGACACTCACCGGTTCAACATGTGTATGGTCATTAAACCTCAAAACATTTCAGTAAGTGGTTTAGACAAACACCTCCGCCATGTGACGGTGACTGGTTTGTAGCTGAAGAGTTTTTTTCTAAAGTGTGTTCTAAATACAAATGACGTACTGGTAATGATGTAATGAGTTGTTCTAATCTTGTTCTTGGAACTCTTGCTGTTCCAAGCTTGTTCTTAGCAAGTCTTGGTGACGAGAACAAAGACTATCAATGAAATCTTTAGAAATAACCTCTGACAACGACGACGATGACGACGACGGCGACGATAACAACAACAACAACAAATGACATCGACGACGACGACGACAACAACAACAACAACAACAACAACAACAACAACAACAACAACAACAACAACAACAACAACAAAAACAACAACACGAGAACAACAACAATCACGACAACGAACATGACAACAACAACACCAACAACTACGACGACAACTACAACGACTGGGTTATGATGACATCACCAATGATTTATCAAATGTTCAGTGTCAAGGCTGTTAAAAAATCGTTAAATCCTATTTCTTCACTGATTCTTATGAAATTTTAAAGGTAGGTTTGTTGTCCCCAACTTATTTTCACTCCATACTTTTCCAGAAGAAAAACATAATTTTGCCAGTTAAAAACCGTTAAAATTCAATTCTTCACCGATATTTATGAAATTTTGTGGGTAGGTTCGTTGTCCCCAACTGATTTTCACTCTATACTTTTCCAGAAGAAAGACATAATTTTGGCAGTTAAAAAACGGTAAATTTCAATTCTTCACCTATCTTTATGAAATTTAGTGGGTGGGTCCGTTGTCCCAAACTGAATTTTAAGACATACTTTTCCAGACAAAAAACCTTATTTTTGGCAGTTAAAAACCGTTAAATCTCAATTCTTCATCGATATTTATGAAATTTTGTGGGTAGGTTCGTTGTCCCCAACTGATTTTCACTCCATACTTTTCCAGAAGAAAAACATAATTTTGGCAGTTGAAAACCGTTACATTTAAATTTTCACCTATCTTTTTGAAATTTAGTGGGTGGCTCCGTTGTCCCAAACTGAATTTCAAGACAAACTATTCCAGTCAAAAAAACTTATTTTTGGCAGTTAAAAACCGTTAAGTCTCAATTCTACACCGATATTTATGACATTTTGTGGGTAGGTTTGTTGTCAGATTTGACATGATGGCAGAATTGAAAGTGTGAGATATCCTGATGTTTCACAATTTATGCTGCATAATTTAGCCCCATAGGCGCTTGAATTTTAGGTGGAGTTGGGTTTTTTTTCAGCCCAAACCAGTAACCCCCACATGGTTTTCATGTCCCTTTCTGAGAGACTTCAAGAAGTTTCAATTTGACGTCATGATTAGCCTGCCGCATTAGCAAGTATGAAAACACGTCATCGATGACACATTTTAAGACAGAGAGAGAGAGAGAGAGAGAGAGAGAGAGAGAGAGAGAGAATCATGTACACACAGATGGACGACTTCGCTTGGGGTATGTACTGCCCGGCAGTACACATCTACTTAATTATTATTATCCAAGCGGAGCGCGGGCGGAGCCCGCGCGTAGCGAGGTAGTTTTTTTTTTCATCTCCCAGCACTGAAAATTTTTTTGCCAAGTGGTGTCTGTCTGGACATTGTTCTAGAATTCATCTTTTAGCACAATATTAGCGACACTGTTTGGACAATTCTATTAAAATTAGGCGTACAAACTGATTTTGTTTCGGGGAATCCTCTCAGAGGATCAGAATTTTCATATAATATCATCGGAAGCTGTTACAACGGGAAAATGTGAAACTTTTGTCACTTTTTAACATGGAATTTCATCTTTGAGCGTTTCAAGCGGACTTTAATAAAATAGTTATTTGCGAATTAAGCAGCGGAAGACACTCACCGGTTCAACATGTGTATGGTCATTAAACCTCAAAACATTTCAGTAAGTGGTTTAGACAAACACCTCGGACATGTGAGGGTGACTGGTTTGTAGCTGAAGAGTTTTTTTCTAAAGTGTGTTCTAAATACAAATGACGTACTGGTAATGATGTAATGAGTTGTTCTAATCTTGTTCTTGGAACTCTTGCTGTTCCAAGCTTGTTCTTAGCAAGTCTTGGTGACGAGAACAAAGACTATCAATGAAATCTTTAGAAATAACCTCTGACAACGACGACGATGACGACGACGACGACGATAACAACAACAACAACAAATGACATCGACGACGACGACAACAACAACAACAACAACAAAAACAACAACAAAAACAACAACACGAGAACAACAACAATCACGACAACGAACATGACAACAACAACACCAACAACTACGACGACAACTACAACGACTGGGTTATGATGACATCACCAATGATTTAAAGGCCGTTAAAAAATCGTTAAATCCTATTTCTTCACTGATTCTTATGAAATTTTAAAGGTAGGTTTGTTGTCCCCAACTTATTTTCACTCCATACTTTTCCAGAAGAAAAACATAATTTTGCCAGTTAAAAACCGTTAAATTTCAATTCTTCACCGATATTTATGAAATTTTGTGGGTAGGTTCGTTGTCCCCAACTGATTTTCACTCTATACTTTTCCAGAAGAAAGACATAATTTTGGCAGTTAAAAAACGTTAAATTTCAATTCTTCACCTATCTTTATGAAATTTAGTGGGTGGGTCCGTTGTCCCAAACTGAATTTTAAGACATACTTTTCCAGACAAAAAACCTTATTTTTGGCAGTTAAAAACCGTTAAATCTCAATTCTTCATCGATATTTATGAAATTTTGTGGGTAGGTTCGTTGTCCCCAACTGATTTTCACTCCATACTTTTCCAGAAGAAAAACATAATTTTGGCAGTTAAAAACCGTTACATTTAAATGTTCACCTATCTTTATGAAATTTAGTGGGTGGGTCCGTTGTCCCAAACTGAATTTCAAGACAAACTATTCCAGTCAAAAAAACTTATTTTTGGCAGTTAAAAACCGTTAAGTCTCAATTCTACACCGATATTTATGACATTTTGTGGGTAGGTTTGTTGTCAGATTTGACATGATGGCAGAATTGAAAGTGTGAGATATCCTGATGTTTCACAATTTATGCTGCATAATTCAGCCCCATAGGCGCTTGAATTTTAGGTGGAGTTGGGTTTTTTTTCAGCCCAAACCAGTAACCCCCACATGGTTTTCATGTCCCTTTCTGAGAGACTTCAAGAAGTTTCAATTTGACGTCATGATTAGCCTGCCGCATTAGCAAGTATGAAAACACGTCATCGATGACACATTTTAAGACAGAGAGAGAGAGAGAGAGAGAGAGAGAGAGAGAGAGAGAGAGAGAGAGAGAGAGAGAGAATCATGTACACACAGATGGACGACTTCGCTTGGGGTATGTACTGCCCGGCAGTACACATCTACTTTATTATTATTATAAGGGCATTTGAAGACCCACATGTTAACACATACAGGAGAAAAGCCACATACCTGTCCTCATTGTACAGCGAAATATTCTCACACAAAAAGTTTGAAAATCCACATATTAACACATACAGGAGAAAAGCCTTACGCTTGTCCTTATTGTTTAACCTTTGCCGTAGGTCGCTAAAAACATTCTTTGCAGCACGTCGTGAGTACCAATGTAACCATACTTCCCAAAGAAGGAAAAACATGCACAGGTAAACAAAACAAGAATAAGGCACAACCACAACTCACACAAACGTAGGCACACACACACACACACGATACAAAAAAAGAACAGGAAAGAAAAAAAAAAAGAAAGAAAAAAAAGGATGTAGAAGAAAAAATTACCCGCGGTTCTCAAACTCCCGCTCGAGTTCGCTGCTTGTTCCTTGATCTTGAAATAGATCAGAACTCTTCTCAGAAAGAGAACCAGAAAGTCACATTACACTGTTAGAAGTATGGTTACATAGGTACTCACGACGTGCTGCGAAGATAGTCGATGGTTGACCTTTGTTTATTTAATTACCTGTCAATCAATTTTAATGCGGGTTTAGGAGATAATAGATTTCTAGATGTTTGAGGTATTTCCAAAAGCTCATTACAGAATTCCACCTAGTTTTCGCGATATTCGCAATTAAAGTCCGGACTGTTACTAAAGTACTCACGACCTACGGCGAAGGTTAAAGAAGTTTTCTCAGAAAGGGAGTTTGAACTCCCACATGTTAACACATACAGGAGAAAAGCCACATGTCTGCCCTCATTGTACTAAAAAATTTGCTCAGAAAGGGAGTTTGAAAAGACACATGTTAAGTCATACAGAACCAGACCTGTTTACCCCCCGCATTACCGGGACAGGTTGGCCTAGTGGTAAGGCGTCCGCCCCGTGATCGGGAGGTCGTGGGTTCGAACCCCGGCCGGGTCATACCTAAGACTTTAAAATTGGCAATCTAGTGGCTGCTCCGCCTGGCGTCTGGCATTATGGGGTTAGTGCTAGGACTGGTTGGTCCGGTGTCAGAATAATGTGACTGGGTGAGACATGAAGCCTGTGCTGCGACTTCTGTCTTGTGTGTGGCGCACGTTATATGTCAAAGCAGCACCGCCCTGATATGGCCCTTCGTGGTTGGCTGGGCGTTAAGCAAACAAACAAACAAACAAACCCCCCGCATTGAGCGGAGTTTTCTCCGCATTTTTATTTTACTCCGCAACTCCGCAGCTCAAAGTGAGACTCCGCATTTCGAATTCCCCAACTCCGTTTTTAGCCAAGTACCGATCGTTCAGTGCATAAGCCTAACTTGAGTCGGTCGCAAACAAAGGCTCAACTTTTCGCAGCGCGGTCTAACAATAGCTCCAATCAGATCTCTGCCCGCACGCTGCGGCTGGCATGTCAGTTTCGAATCAACTGCCAGCGGGCAGCTGGTACGTTGAACGCATTATTGTAGCCTCGTTTTCAAAATCTTTTTCTTTTTCAAAGATGGCGTCTTCAGGAAAGCGCGTTTGTGAGACTGACGACAGTGACGTTGAGGAAATACCAGCAAAACATGTAATGAAAAAAAAACGTGCTTCTGCAGTCCATTCACAGAAATATAACAAGTCGTGTAAGGCGAAATAACTACATTTAGTCAAGCTGTGGAACTCACAGAATGAAAGTGAACGTAGTCCGCCACTAGTGCAAAAGGCAGTGAAAGTGACGAGCCTGTTTGGCGCGGTAGCGGTTGCGCTGTGCTTCATTGCACGCTTTACTGTACCTCTCTTCGTTTTAACTTTCTGAGCGTGTGTTTTATCCAAACATATCATATCTATATGTTTTTGGAATCAGGAACCGACAAGGAATAAGATGAAATAGTTTTTAAAACGATTTTGGAAGTTTAATCTTAATAATAATTGTTATATTTTTAATTTTCAGGGGAGTTATGCATGAGTGACGTCTAAACGTTTAGGCGGCGTGCAAACAGCGAGTGCCGCTAACCGCGAGATCAATCAATCAATGAGGCTTATATCACGCATATTCCGTGGGTACAGTTCTAGGCGCTCTGCAGTGATGCCGTGTGAGATGAAATTTTATACGGCCAGTAATTGCAGCCATTTTGGCGCATATTTACCTTTCACGGCCTATTATTCCAAGTCACACGGGTATAGGTAGACAATTATTAACTGTGCCTAAGCAATTTTGCCAGGAAAGACCCTTTTGTCAATCGTGGGATCTTTAACGTGCACACCCAATGTAGTGTACACGGGGGGGAGTTCGGACACCGAAGAGAGTCTGCACACAAAGTTGACTCTGAAATAAATTTCCGCCGAACCTGGGATCGAACTCACGCTGACAGCGGCCAACTGAATACAAATCCAGCGCGCTACCAACTGAGCTATATCCCCGCCCGGTATGCACGGGTGGCGACTATACACGCTTGTACCACCGAAACTGGCTACTAAATTTAGACGTGCTCCGAAGGTCGTCTAAATGGTTTACACGCCGACTTCAGTGAACAGAATGGCCATTTTCATGGTTTTCCGCCATCAAAGTCGACGAATTTTTTCGCCGACGGTAAACGTTTTTAGACAGAACGCAATAGTTGGAAGTGCTGGACTAAAAAAAAATTTTTTTGCGAGATTCACTTCCCTTGTCATATTATTTTAGAACCAACACCGATAAGATTAGCGAAGACATCTTTGATTCGTTTCAGAGCAAAGTAGCACTGACCCATATTTCACTGGTGCCGTTTTTGACTCTCAGCTTTTACGCGACAGGCACCCTCTTGCTCGTTTCATCTTTTGCGCCTCCATTTCTCCACGCTCTCCGTCCCACTGACCCATATTTCACTGCTCTCCGTCTCTGAATAGTCGAACTCCCCGTGCGAGGAAGCGGGAGGATGTTATCGAATGACCCTAGCGCATGCGCAAAGAAAGGAATTCCTCGTTATAAAAATAGATTGACTGGTGACCTTGCTTTACACGGCAACTTGAAAGTCGGCGGTCTGGTCGTCACCCGTGCATACCGACTGAGCGCCTGCGGTAGGCGGCGACTTTCAAGTCATGACTTCGCTGAAGTCGGCGTGTACTTTCGACGTCACTCATACATAACACCCCAGAGCTTGTTTTTAATCCGAATATAACATATTTATATGTTTTTGGAATCAGAACATGATGAAAAATAAAATAAAAGTAATTTTGGATCGTTTTATAAAATAAATAGTTTTAATTACAATTTTTAGATTTTTAATGACCAAAGTCATTAATTAATTTTTAAGCCTCCATGCTGAAATGCAATACCGAAGTCCGGCCTTCGTCAAAGATTGCTTGGCCAAAATTTCAATCAATTTGATTGAAAATTGAGGGTGTGACAGTGCCGCCTCTACTTTTACAAAAAGCCGGATATGACGTCATAAAAGACATTTATCGAAAAAATGGAAATAAAGTCTGGAGATATCATACCCAGGAACTCTCATGTAAAATTTCATAAAGATCGGTCCAGTAGTTTAGTCTAAATCGCTCTACACACACACGTACAGACACTGTGACACACACGTACAGACACACACACACACACACACACACACACACACACACACACACACACACACACACACACACACACACACACACCACGACCCTCATCTCGATTCCCCCTCTATGTTAAAACATTTTGTCAAAACTTGACTAAATGTAAAAAGAAATATCACGACAAGCGTCAAGAAAGGGAGAATTGTTCGTCCACTGCTCCATGTGCAAATCGGACTTTTCCTGCCAGCATGGTGGTCTGTTCGACTGCACTCGCCACGTGCAGTCAGCATCCCATAAACAGTTTGCTAGTGCACCTGACAACAAAAAGAAACAAACGGGAATAGGCTCTTTCTTTGTGAAGTCGTAGGACAGCCATAGCGATTCATTGGAAACTAGCACAGTGAGGGCAGAAGCGATGATGTGCGACATAATCGTTGACTCAAACTTGCCACTGGCAACTGCAGATAAAATAGTGAAGGCCTTCGGATGCATGTTTCCAGACTCCAAAATTGCACTAAGTAAGTTATGATATGTATTTTAAAACTGAAAAGTGCCTATTACAAGTCCCTGTCAAATCAAGCTAGATCTGAAGAAAACTGATGAAAAAGTTATCTTCTCATCAAACACTCTTTTTTTATTTCTTACAGTTTGCACAGCAATATATTTACTCCGTGGTTTTATACATATATGTAAACTCCACTTTGAATCCCCAAAACTCCACATTCAGCTTGGCCTTGCTCCACTTGCCTCATTTCAGGGTAAACAGGTCTGCAGAACTGAGGAACCACGTGTTGCACAAAACAAATGTGTCTGTAGACATGCGACGTTATGAATTGTTTGGCTTGTGTTAACTCTTACGTGTAATGAAAGAGGATTATTTTCTCTACTTACACAATCAAATAAAATTACTGTAACTCGTCATGTATATTTTCAGATTCACAATAACCGTATGAGACATATGGGCTCCTAAAAGGTGTGCGATATTCAGTGTCACGTACCGGCACGGTTGGCCTTGTGGTAAGGCGTCCGCCCCATGAACGGGAGGTCGTGGGTTCGAACCCCGGCCGGGTCATACCTAAGACTTTAAAATTGGCAATCTAGTGGCTGCTCCGCCTGGCGTCTGGCATTATGGGGTTAGTGCTAGGACTGGTTGGTCCGGTGTCAGAATAATGTGACTGGGTGAGACATGAAGCCTGTGCTGCGACTTCTGTCTTGTGTGTGGCGCACGTTATATGTCAAAGCAGCACCGCCCTGATATGGCTCTTCGTGGTCGGCTGGGCGTTAAGCAAGCAAACAAACAATCAGTGTCACGCCAACTGATGTAAAGACGAGTTCGCCTGGCGTACAACCCCTGGCGTAAATTTGCTAGCCATGCAAACACATGAGAAAACAAGTCGCGTGAAGCGATATACAAAAATTTGTCAAGCTGTCAATATCAAAAGTAACAGATTAACACCAAAAATGCAGTCATCGCCAGGACTATATTTACATAATCTCGACTAACCACCCCCAAAGACAGACTGAGAAGGGTCGACCTGTCACGCTCGTTTCCGCGTAGCGTGCGAATGCGGTACTTACTTAACCTATTTTCTGTCATTCTGATCACATTTTTAGAGTAAACGTGATCATATCTGGAACAAACTCCCTTTGTCTCTACGTCTCAGTCCATCTCTGCCTTCTTTCAAAGCAAATCTCAAGACTCACCTCTTCAGAGAAGCATTCTAGAAGGTTAATGTTGATGATGTAGTTGTCGCGACCCTGTGAATGTGCACTTTCGGATGAACAATGTTTACTGTGTGTGTGTGTGTGTGTGTGTGTGTGTGCGTGTGTGTGTGTGTGCATTATAATTGTTGTGTATACTGAGAGTTCGTTCCTGTAAGAGCCTCTGGAATTTTGTAACATTTATGTTTTGTTTTTGGTTTTGTTGTAAAGTTTATGATTGTGTTCTATTCCGTCAATGGCGTCATTCTGGTAATATGTTGTTATTGCTTTTGTAAAGTGCTTTGTGTGTTCGAAAGCGCTATAGAAATCACCATTATTATTTTATTTATTATTATTTTGAATTTGGGAGAAATTGAGGAATAGTATGCAATCCTTTTTGAATCTGTTAGTGTAAATTCGATTTTAATGACAACATAAATGAGCAAACAAATTAACTAATTTTTACGCTGCCGAGCTGAAATTCAATCCCGTATTCCAGACGTCGTCGAAGATTGGTTGACCAAAATGTTAATCTATTTGATTGAAAAATGAGGATGTGACAGTGCTGCCTTAACTTTCACACAAAACGGATATGACGTCATAAAAAAAATAGGGAATAATGTGACTGGGTGAGACATGAAGCCTGTGCTGCGACTTCTGTCTTGTCGGTGTGGCGCACGTTATATGTCAAAGCAGCACCGCCCTGATATGGCCCTTCGTGGTCGGCTGGGCGTTAAGGGCTCAGTTACACCTGAAATGTTGAAAAAAAATCACTTATTTTTGTTTTACTTAGTCTTTGAATGTTTTATGTAGCAAAATGAATATATTTTCACACTCAGTCTTCCTTTTTGACTCACATGCGAAGCAAAAGTGAGTCTATGTACTCACCCGAGTCGTCCGTCCGTCCGTCCGTCCGTCCGGCCGGCCGGCCGGCCGTCCGGAAAACTTTAACGTTGGATATTTCTTGGACACTATTCAGTCTATCAGTACCAAATTTGGCAAGATGGTGTATGATGACAAGGCCCCAAAAAACATACATAGCATCTTGACCTTGCTTCAAGGTCAAGGTCGCAGGGGCCATAAATGTTGTCTAAAAAACAGCTATTTTTCACATTTTTCCCATTTTCTCTGAAGTTTTTGAGATTCAATACCTCATCTATATATGATATATAGGGCAAAGTAAGCCCCATCTTTTGATACCAGTTTGGTTTACTTTGCTTCAAGGTCAAGGTCACAGGAGCTCTTCAAAGTTGGATTGTATACATATTTTGAAGTGACCTTGACCCTGAACTATGGAAGATAACTGTTTCAAACTTAAAAATGATGTGGGGCACATGTTATGCTTTCATCATGAGACACATTTGGTCACATATGATCAAGGTCAAGGTCACTTTGACCCTTATGAAATGTGACCAAAATAAGGTAGTGAACCACTAAAAGTGACCATATCTCATGGTAGAAAGAGCCAATAAGCACCATTGTACTTCCTATGTCTTGAATTAACAGCTTTGTGTTGCATGACCTTGGATGACCTTGACCTTGGGTCAAGGCACATTATTTTGGTAGGAAAAATGTGTAAAGCAGTTCTTAGTGTATGATGCATTGCTAAGTTTAGTCAAGGTCAAGCATGTGAGTCGTATGGGCTTTGCCCTTCTTGTTTTTTTTATAAATATAAACTTTTTTTTATATATTTTTTTAGTGAGGGGGGTCTGAACGCTACAGACGCCATTTTCTCCCCCAACTTTCGATTTTCAGGCTGACACTGTGACAGCTTTCGCACAAAAATAATGAGCTACTCCCTATTCAAGGGAAATAATTTATGCTCCCTGCAAACAACCACTTCCGTTTCTTCAAATTCTTCGACTGAGAGCGTGTTTCGAAGGTTTTTTCAGTTATTTTTTCAAGGTTTTGTGAGGTTTACATCGGTGAAGGCTGTCAGAATGCCTTCTGATCCCAAACTGCGGGGCACGAAGAGAAAGAAACGTAAATTTGCCGGGAATCAGCACACGAAGAAGCAAAACAAGTCCAGTGAATCAACATCTTCTGAAATTCAACCCATGGTATTGAATGAAAATGCAGAAACTGTTGACATTGTACCTGATGCTGAAGACACGATTTTGCAAAGTTCCACGCCTACATGTTCAGAAAGGAAACTTTTGAACTTGTACAAGCTGCCATCCAGTGATTCAAGTGAATCAGAAGAGCACAGAGATTGAGGAGACTGGGAAGAGAAGAAGAACTGGTTGCAGTGGAGGGAGTTCCTTACATGGCAGGTGGATATTAAACAAGCAGAGGCCAGCCACTGTGAGTAGATTTGTGTTTTTTGGCCGTCACCATGGATTTTGACAGCCACTTTTTTGTCCGAAAAATACACTGTTCGACCGCTCAGGACAGCATAACTTTTTTTGTTTTTTGAGATATTGACCTAAAACTTTGTGTGTGTTCTACTTACACATAGGGCTGGTTTGTGAACCTCAATTTTAAGTCTGTGTACTCTACTTTTTTAATTTGAGGGATGTGCATCAATTGATTTTTTGTTAAAAAAAAGTGTCGGACTGACCCCATCACTAAATTGATAAAATTACCCAGCAGCAACTGTATTTGAGGTTCACAAACCAGATACAAGTCTTGTCTGTAGATTTGTAGAGTTTTGTTCTGTTCAGTTGACTGTGTGTGAAGATATTTTTTCCAACATGACCTTACCGTTCATTCGGGGCGTTCCGTTTGATTTTTTTTATTTAATTAATTTATCATATCTTTGCAAACACTTTATTGCTTAAAACTGTATATAATATAGAAGTACAACTAATAACCATTCCACAGGCCAAGTTTGAACACAATCCATCAGTATTTAGCTGTTGTGGTAGTGGACACAAAACTGACCCCCGGTTTAGGTGTAACTGAGCCCTAAGCAAACAAACAAATTCGTACGCAGCAAGCTCAGTCTTTGACTTAGTTAAGTGTGAATTTGGGAAAAGAAGCTTCAAAGAAAAACATTTTTGTCCTGTTTTCCCGTTGTTTTGCTTTGAATACATTTCTGGCAAAAGAGAGAGAGCGAGAGAGAGAGAGAGATCATATAGATAGCACGGTGAATGGAGAATCTCGCTTAAAATCAAATGTGTTGCCTATGGTGTGGCTTATCCCAGCGAAGCTGGAGGTATCCCACGAACGCTATACCACACCGTATACACTCAGATGCACGCCAACCGAACAGCGACCCTGTGACGTCATCAAGAAAACGTGGGTGTCTCCAGAAAAGTGTCAAATAATGACAGAAAACTGGATCAATACGCTCAAATGTTGTTATCGAGAGGTACACAAGACATGCGTTAAAAGGATGCATAAAATTAAAATCAGTAATTGGCTATGGATCGAGCTACCAATGCAATTACAAGCGAAGGTGTTGACTTTTGTTCACTAAAATTGTGTTTTATGTGCTTATTACAAAGTTTTGTTTGGGCCTGTACGGGATACATCGTTTACAATATAGCTTGTACGACGTCCTCTCGCTGCTGTACTACAACGTTGACGCCGACGTTGGAAGGATAAGGGCACAATTATCGTTCAAAACTGATCACTGAAGAAAAGTGGTGATTCGAAACAGCGCAAGCATCATAATCGAGTGGGTTACGCTCAGCGCAGGGAATGGATAACAGTCAGCGCAAAAGAAAACAAACATTGTGGGTTTATAAAGGGACCTAATGGGTCAAAAACTGTCTCTTAGTCTCCCAAGAGCTGTATAGTTTGGTTTTGGGGTTAAAACTATGACATCACACACCCGGAACACCTTATTACACAGTTGTTCAAATTTAAAGTGGATCTGTACGTGAGTTGCTGCGGGACATTAATTTTCCCGTGCTTCCTTCTCCAACATTAGCTTTGTTTTGGTTCTTCGTCCCTGACATGTTAGTGTTTGAGTTTTTTTGAGAGAGGAGACTTTTGATTGTACTCTGTGATATCATAGAGACAGCATGATGTAGACTGCACGAGTACTTAATTGTGGTGTGGCCGCCCGTCCTTGGATCTGGGTTGGTGAGAAGAGACAGGAACAGGAATGTAACAGACATGTGAACCATTCATGGTTTATGAGAGTTGCGTTGTTCTTGATTTGGCCTATATGGTCTGCTGGACCCCAAAAGCAACAACAATCAAATCAAATCAAAACTTCGATCCATTCTTCTTCTTCTTTTGTGTTCGTGGGCTGAAACTACAACGTACACTCGTGTTTATCCACTCGTGTCCATGACGAATGCAAGTGTAGTTCGTTCAGTGCAATATACAGGGTGGTAAAAAAAACAACCTCATTTTTGACTGCGAATAGAGATTTAGAAAATGTCTAAACCAAACAATAACAGAATCATGGTAAATGATGTCTTGCACATTTCCTTGAAATTGTTTTGTCCTTAATAGTTGAGAATCTACTCTATCCTGGTTCCTCTTTTTAGAAGAACTGCTACAACACGAACGTTAAAATTGTCCATGATTCGTCCAATCATGTCATTATCAGCTTGTATGCGCCTGGTTTTCATTCTGATGTCGTCCTACAGAGCTGCCAGGGTCTGGAAATTGTTGCCGTATATTTTGTCCTGGGTACCTCCACAGATAGTAGTCGGAGGGGGGGGGGGGGGTGCGGGAGTAAGCATGAGTAAGCATGAGTGTGTGTGTGTGTGTCTGTGCGCGCGCGTCTGTGCGCGCTCATGTGGTTCACGCTATATAAGCTGTCATTAATAGTATTATTATATTATTATATTATCTTATTATATTATCAACTGCTAAGGACAGACCGATTTCTACCAAAACGTGCAAGACCTAATTTGCCATCATTCTACTTTGGTTTTGTGAAGACATTTTCTAAATCTCTCTTTGCAGTCAAACATGAGGTCAAAAAGAAAATAGGGCGCTTTTGTTGGACCACCCTGTATATACATATTCATCCTAATGGCCCGGTTTTCTGGTTTTCTCTTCACCTCGGGGTCATCTTCTGCCAGGTGAAACTTTATTTACACCTAACTACCCACTCACACAACTCATTCTTCGTTCTCGTTCCCCTCCCTCACACGTTTTTGGCTCACGTAAGTGTAGCCTATGCGATGATAAACTTTGTCTGTCTGTGCGTGTGTGTGTGTGTGTGTGTGTGTGTGTGTGTGTGAGTGTGTGTGAGTGTGTGTGCGTGCGTGCGTACGTTTGTGAGTGTGTACGTGTGCGTGCGTATGTGTTTGTGTGTGTGTGTGTAAGTGTGGGTGTGTGTATGTGTGTGTGCGTGCGTGTGTGTGTGTGTGTGTGTGGGTGGGTGTGTGTGGGTGTGTGTGTGTGAGTGTGTGTGTGTGTGTGTGTGTGTGTCAGTGTGTGTGCGTGAGTGCGTACGTTTGTGAGTGTGTGTATGTGTGCGTGCGTGCGTATGTGTGTGTGTGTGTGTAAGTGTGTGTGGCTGTGTGTGTTCGAGTGTGTGTGCTCCAGGATGTGATTGAAGAAAAAAAAGACGACGAGATGATGATGATGATGATGATGATGATGATGATGATGATGATGATGATAATGATGGTCGGAGGTTGAGGGAAAGAGAACGATTACTGCAAGAAAAAAAACCCCGTAAAACAACAACAACAACTGGGGTGAATATGAAAACTGACAGAAGAGGGGGAGCGGTCAAACAATCGCTGCTCCGTAGCAAGACCGTGCTTGCGAAAAGTTGGCTGTTTGACATGAATAAACACGGTAAATGAGACCCGAATGGCAAAGTCCAGTCACTCTGACCTCAGCATTTCCTGTGTATGTTATGTTTCGCATGCACTGTTTAGACAATGAAATCGTCTATACCCCAAATACTCAGACTGCACTGTGGTAACAAAAAAAAGTAGGTCAGCCCCTCCCTGCCCTCCCCTTCCTCCCTTTTCCTCCCCCACCCTCGCCAGTAAGGTAAGCGTAGGGGGAATTCTCCTCAAAGGGAGAACTCATTATATAGTTTTGGTATCTGCAGGTTGCAATGCCTGCAGCTTAACTGTTCACGTCTTATAGTGGGGCTCCTATGTTGCAAAATCATTCAAATCACGCAACAAACACCAAATTTAGCAAATATGAAGAGGTTTATGTGCTTAACAAAACCTGATACAGAGCCACCGCGAAAAATTAAAAAATGGGTAGTTTTTAAACAATTTTTCAAAATGGCCGCCAGTGTAAACGGTTGGGTATGTTAGGCATATTTCACTTCATGTGATTAACAGCAAATTTGGCGTAAATGGACATTTGCTTTTGCTTAACAAAACCTGATACAGAGCCATCGTGAAAAAGTTAAGAAATCAGTGTTTTTTAACAATTTTCAAAATGGCCGCCAATAAAAGGGTATTTAGGCATTTTTTATGCTACAAGACATTCTCTTGCAATAGAAACTAACACAAAAACATTTTTAAACAAAACAATACATGTATTGTTGGTGCAGAGAATGATTGGACGGTGTGGGTGGCAGGGTTGAAGAATTTGAGGATTACCTAAACTGTGCAAAAATAAATATATTGCACCAATTTTCATACCAAAACGAAAACATTCATTCCTGTGCTGTTGTATTCAATGTATGCTATTGAGGGCACTCAACTTGGCTAACTGGAACACTTTTAAGATAAAAGGTGGCCTTTACATGGGTTATTTGACCGCCGCCCAAATAAGGGTACCCCCAAAATAAAACTGATAAAAATGTAATGTATCAACTCAAAAGTCGACTAAAATTCATAATCGCTGTATTTCGAAAACGTTGTTTGTTCTCATGTGTTTACACAACTAGCACATTCCGCAAGTGTCTATACTCAAAAGAAACTTTGGCAGTACTTGAAACAACCATCTGTCATATATACATGCGAAGTCAAAAATATGTGGGATGTAAGTCAACAAACCTGTGGCAGTTTTTAAAATATTATTTCGTGAAGATTTGAAAGTGTACTCAAACGGTTGAACTACGCCTCGTGTGTAGACACACATTCCTGAAAGTTTCAACGCAACCCACTTGGTCATTGCTAAAATACATGGATTTTAGTTGACTTGGGTTTCCCTCAAATTTGACACATACACATCTCATCCGTGAGATCGACACATACATCAGTAGGTACAATGGCACAACACTAGAAATATGCAAGATGGCGAAATAAAACAACCTGTTCTGGATGGATAATCAAGTTGACTTTCTCTTCGTATACAACAGTGACCCAGTTGTGCCTCAGGAATTGTCGTCGGTTTTTTAAAAGGTACCCGAAGTTTTTGTCACATCTCTTTGTCACGTCAAGGGTATCCTTATTTTGACGGCGTAAATGATGATGTAAAAAAAAAGTGCCAGACAGCGAAGATGCGAGCCTTTAATGGCATAGACAGTTTGAATAAAATGACACAGGAATAAATGTTTGAGTTGGGGTATGAAAATGGGTGCAATAATATTTTTGCACAGTTTAGATGCTGACAGTTTTTACAGGCATGCAAGCACATTTGCAGGGAGCTGTGCTCTGCAGTCCTTCTTAGCAGCATTTGCAGCGTTTTGTTGTTCAGCTCTTCTTGCAGGCACACCTCATGAGTTCTCGGCACACGCTGGATACCTCTTGAAAGCTCGTCCAGAATGACTCCCACGGCTTTCCAGCCTTGAACTGCCAGCCCACAGAGTTGGGAAGTCTAATAGGTAGATGGCTCTTCTCAATCTCATGTCCTGCAGCAGCACCTCACTTGTAAGGGGATTATGGTCAATTTGGCAGCTCTTTTTACTGAAGAGGTACCGTCTAGCACTGTTTACACCCAGTACGTTGCTGGTTTTGTCCTACAAATGTACACCAAAAAGCTCTTGTGCTGCCCTGTCAGTGGTACTCAGCTTACAAAGAGGAGCAGACAACCTGAAGAAAGTTTGAGTGACGTCTTCAAATGCTTGCCATACTTCCCAAGCCTTCTGTTTCCCGAATACCATTGAAGAACGACATAGTGTCACAGCCTGTAAGGCTATGCAAAATGGGCAGACAGGGTGACTTCTCTTGGCCAATGGCTTTGGCTATGTGGCAATACACTTCATGAGCAGAAAAAAACGCAACACAGCTGGAATGAGAAGCAGACTGTCTGGCCTCCTCTACATCCATGGTGCAGGAAATCAGCATGGGGTACCCTTCACACAAAAGATGAAAAGTGACATTTTTATTTGAATGTATTTGAATAATGTTTACTATCTCAGAGAGTCGGTCAAAGCCGGGTTAGCAAGTCTTCACACAACAGACCAAAATGAAAGAAAATTTTATTTCATGAATTCGTATAATTCTTACTGTTTCAGGTTAAAAAACAAACAAACACAGTTTCCAGTGACCCAACTGATTCTGGAATCTTTCTGACCGCTACATGTATTCGCTTCAAACAGTCGCTAAGAGAATGTTGACCATAGTGAGGGTACGTTAAACCCATCAAATTCACAGAGGTCGCTTACAAATGATGTGCAAACATGTTCCAATTAATACAAATAAAAAAATCTTACTGTTAAGCTAGACATGATGCATTAGGTAACAAACCTTGATACAGTAGTACTAGTGAAATCAGCTCTCTTCTGTGGCACCGGAATAATTGCAGAACGCTTGTTCCCAGGAACCGGCATGTGGTGTAACTCTTGTGTAAAAATAAAATTCACACCAATGCACGGTCAACTTAAAATAAGCAAAAGGATGAGAAACAAGCAACAAACCAAAATTGTAAAACTCAAAGAGCGGTACCTCTTCATTTTTCAAAACCACTTATCTCATTTCATTAGCATACACTGTATGCTTTTGTCTGTTACCTACCGTCTTTCTCTTTGAAAGTTTGATCACAACACTGTAAAGACATGGGGAGTGGAGTGTTTTTATCTCCAGCTGGTGACAGGTCATCCTACTATCTGGCCCTCACTCAGTTTTTGACTCTACCCCTCCCCACCGCAGCCGTTTAGAGACTTATGGAAGTCCTTAACGTAGGCAGGACTAATTATCATACCATGAACAATCTCTTTCTCCTCGCCTTTTATTCAAAGTTCGTTTAATCTGTTTAAAATCACCAGCGTGGCGATCATGATTTCCTTACTTGTAATCAACAGATAGATCTAGATCTATCAGCATCACAATCCAGCTAATGAGCTATTGCAAGATTAAACAAAATCTCTGCATTTCAGCGCTTCACCCGATGAATAACAGACCCCAGGGGAGAATTAAACAGTAAAATGATGTGACATTGGTGAATGGATGCGTATTCTTGAAAACTTACCTTCAGAAACGTTGTTTTCGCTCAAATCAAAACACGCAATGTTGCGGAGGCCGCCATCTTGAATTTTTATGCTGCGGATATATAAAATTCTAAAAACGATCAAATTAAATACCAGAACACAAAAATACCCATAAGAGTATTTATGTCATGCATGTGTTATCAGCAGACAACTTCTGGTGCATGGTAAACCATTGAATTTTACATTTGCTGAGTTGGGAATATTTACTGCTGAGCGCTTTTGGTACAAACTTCGTCTGCTGTAAATGCAGCCTTTTATTCCCTATCAAAAACAAAAACAAAGATTTCTGAAGTGGCTCTGTATCTGAAATCCCTTAAATAATTATAAGGAACAATATCACAAAGTATGATGTTTGTTGCAAGATGTGAATGATTGATTAGTGCGTCTGCAACATACGAGCCCCACTATTATCTGGTTTTTTTTGTGAAAGTTAAGGCGGCACTGTCATACAATTATTTTTCGATCAAATTGTTTACAATTTGGGTTAAGCAATCTTCGACAAAGCCCGGACTTCGGAATGGTATTTCAGCTTGGTGGTTTAAAAATTAAGTAATGACTTTGGTCATTAAAAATCTGAAATACTTATCAAAATAACTGTTTTAAAAATCGATTTAAAAATAGTTTGATCTTATTCTCTAGTATTTTCTGATTCCAAAAACATATAGATAGGTTATGTTTGGATTAGAAACAAGCTCATAAAACTGAAAATATGAAAATTCTAATTAAAACAAAAAAATCTGAAATCGATTTAAAAATGATTTCATCTTATCCTTTATCATTTCCTGAAACCGAAAACATATATATATATATGTTATTTGTGGATGAAAAACAAGCTCAGAAAGTTAAAAAGAACAGAAAAAAGCACGCTTTCTTGTAAAGCCTTTAATCTGCTGCACTATCCTTGTTTGTCACTTCAAGCAATATGCGAGCAGGTAATACGCTACTGCGCAACAATCAATCAATCAATATCAATATGAGGCTCTTATATCGCGCGTATTCCGTGGGTACAGTTCTAAGCGCAGGGATTTATTTTTTTTATTTTTTTAATTTTTATTGTATGCAATCTATATCGCGCACATAATTATTCAAGGCACAGGGATTTATTTATGCCGTGTGAGATGGAATTTATTTTACACAATACATCACGCATTCACATCGGCCAGCAGATCGCAGCCATTTCGGCGCATATCACTTTCCGCACGCTTTTTTCGTAAAAGTGGTAGGAGCTTAAGGCCTCGGGAAATTGGAGTGCGTTCATTTCATTCTGTGATTACGACGGGTTGACTAAATGTAGTAATTTCGCTTAACGCAACTTGCTTTACTATTTTCAAAATTGGAATTTTAATCACAAACATGACCCTGTATCCCCAAAAATATAGTGTTGTTGTATATGATTAAAAAAAATTAAAAATTAACACACAAAAATCCTTTAAATAGCCACTATCTTTATTTTGGAACAAAACACATTCACTGAACATTCGTCTATTCCTTTTCATTTTCTGAATCCAAAACTAGATATCTTTATTCAGGTTTTAGTTGAAATTATTCTTTAAAATGAAGAAGGTCGTTGGATGATTCAAAACAACGGCTTCAGTGTTATGTTGTTCAGCTGACTTACAGATAAAATAAAGCCATATCGAGTCTGGAACACACAAATGGCGTCATATTGAAAGGTGAGAGGTTATTGTGTCAGCTTGCGACGTTCTATTGCCAGAATAATAAAACTTCAGACTCAAAGTATTTCCAAATTATTTTCAGTTCCATGTCTTTTTTTCTGTCTGTCTGTCCATCTATCTATTCCTTTGTCTTCGTCTCTATATATGGCTTTCTCTGTCTGTCTGTCTGTTTGTCTGTCTATTCCTCTGTCTTCGTCTCTATATATGTCTTTCTCTGTCTGTCAGTCTGTATGTATGTCTGCCTGTCTGTCTGTCTGTCTCTCTCTGTCTGTCTGTCTATATCTTCCTTTGTCTTCGTCTCTCTCTCTCTCTCTCTCTCTCTCTCTCTCTGTATGTCTGCCTTTGTCTGTAGCTGTCTGTCTGTCTGTCTTTGTCTGTTAGTCTGTCTCTCCCTCTCCCCTTGTTTAGTTAGAAAGGT
Organism: Littorina saxatilis; assembly: GCF_037325665.1. Taxonomy (NCBI): domain Eukaryota; kingdom Metazoa; phylum Mollusca; class Gastropoda; order Littorinimorpha; family Littorinidae; genus Littorina; species Littorina saxatilis. Next base: position 25,541 of record NW_027128161.1, read on the forward strand.
ATGAGAGAACCGGATGTATTTCATGCAGCGCATTCGCTTGACTGAATGGTTTATAACGCCTCAGCATCAACCCAATGATAAATGACAAAATAATAAGGTAATTAATCACATTTGTTTTATTGTAAAAATGTGTATTAGTAAATATAAATATGGTGATAGATACGATTTGAATATTATTCTGGAAAATGAAATGTATATGAGAAGATTGCGAGTATTTTATAAGTTGAGATGAATTGAAGTAATTTGTGATGTTTGTGAATGAATATACGAGGGGGGTGGGGCTGAGCGGACGGATGAGAACGCGTGTATTTGTCTGTGGGGATGCATGTGTGCGAGTGGGTGAATGACTCGCGGATGGATCGGGGATAAGTTAAGCTCTATGTAAAGAAATGATGACGGGTTTGTTAAAACTCAATAAGAGTATCATGTTATGAAATAACAGTATGGATACGTTTATTACAAATATGGTGGTATGGGATGTTTTATGCTCAGATGGCACACAAACGTATTTGATGAAAATTAAGCCATTAAATTTGTGATGATTACACTGTTACGGATGAATTTTCAGGTAAGTGTCTGTGTGTATAGAAAATATGCGTGCTCTACTCTGTTTACTATCTAACTGTTACTCGCACACAACACTCAAACAAAGCACAAAGACTAAACACTCTCAATGCCCTTTGCCCTCGTACCTGTAATGAATCATCAACACAACAATACAAATATGTTATTTCTCATGCATTCTACAGATCACGTTCATTCATTTTTTTTAGAAGAATGATATCTTAACACACGTCGGAGATTAACTGTCTCACGTTAGATGAATGTTCTTGATCCACACACTTCTGCTAATGTTTAAGGTTTCTGTTTACCACAGTGTCATGTTACGCACCACTTGTCGCGTAATACTTAAATTGACGACGTCTACGTCTCACACAATCTTCTCGCTGATTATGGTTCTTCGGTGGCAGTTCACACTTACAGTGACTCCACAAACTTTAGATTAAGTTCCTTCGGTGGCAGTTCACACTTTCAGTGACTCCACAAACTTTAGCGGGTACATACCCGGAATCCATACCACCCACGCAATACCCCAGCCAGCAAGACATTAGCGGCCGATAATCGGCCGAACACCCTTCAAAAAGTCGGGCCGGTGACGTCAAAACATACGACGCGGGTGTTGGCCCGACTAACTTTTGCAAAGAGGCAACGAGGCGGCCGACAGGCGGCCGAACACCTGTACTATGGCGGCACGCATCCGGTCCGATGTTAATCGGCCCGATGACTTGTTGGACCTGCGGCCCAACACCTTATGCCGACATCGGGAAGATATCGATTTCAGCGGGAAGACATCGGGACGATGTCGGCCCGCAGGTCCAACAAGCCATCGGGCCGATTAACATCGGACCGGATGCGTGCCGCCATAGTACAGGTGTTCGGCCGCCTGTCGGCCGCCTCTTTGCCTCTTTGCAAAAGTTAGTCGGGCCAACACCCGCGTCGTATCTTTTGACACCACCGGCCCGACTTTTTGAATGGTGTTCGGCCGATTATCGGCCGCTAATGTCTTGCTGGCTGGGTGCAGCTACAGCAGTATGTACCCCCCCCCCCCCCCCCGCCCTCCAAGTGTAACAGTGCAGAATTCACTTAAAGCTACAGCTACAGCAGTACAACCCCCCTCCCCCCAGTGTTACAGTGGAAAACAAACCTACAGATACAGCAGTATGTACAACCCCCTCCCCCCCCCCCCCCCCCCAGTGTAACAGTGCAAAACACAACACAAGCTACAGATACAGCAGTATGTAGACCCCCCCCCCCCCCCCCGCCCTCACTGTAACAGTACAAAACACACCTACAGCTACAGATACAGCCGTATGTACAACCCCCCCCCCCTCAGTATTACAGTATAAAACACACCTACAGCAACAGATTCAGCAGTATGTACAACCCCCCCAAGTGTAATAGTGCAAAAATTACTTACAGCTACAGCCGTATGTACACCCCCCTCCCCCTTAGTAACAGTACAAAACACACCTACAGCTACAGATACAGCAGTAGGTATACCCCCCCCCCCCCCAATGTAACAGTGCAAAACACACTTACAGCTACAGATTCAGCAGTATGTACAACCCCCCCCCCCTCCCCCAACCCAATGTAACAGTGCAAAAAACACCTACAGCTACAGCAGTATGTACCCCCCCCAACTGTAACAGCACAAATCGCACCTACTGCTACAGATACAGCAGTGTGTACACCCCCCCCCCCCAGTGTAACAGTGCAAAACACACCTACAGCTACAGCATTAATATGTACAACCCCCAACCCCACCCCCCCCCCCCCCCCGCCCCCACTGTAACAGTACAAAACTCATTTACAGCTACAGATTCAGAATTATGTACACACCCCTCCCCCGCTGCCACCACTGTAACAGTACAAAACATACAACACTCCACCCCCTTCCCTCGTGTAGAGTGCAAAACACACCTAGAGCTACAGATTCAGCAGTATGTACAACCCCCCCCCCTCCCCCAACCCAATGTAACAGTGCAAAAAACACCTACAGCTACAGCAGTATGTACCCCCCCAACTGTAACAGCACAAATCGCACCTACTGCTACAGATACAGCAGTGTGTACAACCCCCCCCCCCCCCCCCCCCAGTGTAACAGTGCAAAACACACCTACAGCTACAGCATTAATATGTACAACCCCCCCCCCCCCCCGCCCCCACTGTAACAGTACAAAACTCATTTACAGCTACAGATTCAGAATTATGTACACACCCCTCCCCCGCTGCCACCACTGTAACAGTACAAAACATACAACACTCCACCCCCTTCCCTCGTGTAGAGTGCAAAACACACCTAGAGCTACAGATACAGCAGTATATACAACCCCAATCCCCCCCCCCCCCCCCCTGTGTGCAAAACACACCTACAGCTACAAAAACAGCAGTATGTTCACCCCCCCCCCCCCTACTGTAACAGTACATAACACACCTACAGCTACAGCTACAGTTACATCTATGCTTGGCGCTGGTGGACAATATTCACTTTTTTGGCAAAAACCGCCAGTTTTGGCCAAAAAAGACAAAGATTTGGCCAAAAAACCCACACATTTGGCCAAATAAAATAGATTTGGCTATAACTTTTTTTTGGTCAAAACTTTCTATGTAAAAGTTTTGGCCAAAACTGTTTATGTTAGCTAAAACGGGAGATTTGGCCAAACTTCTGCCACAAAAAGATTTGGCCAAAAAAAGATTTGGCAAAAAAAAAAGATTTGGCCAAATCTTAACTTTTTTGGCCAAATCTTTTTTGTTTGTCCAAATCTTTTTTTGGCCAAATCTTTTGTATTTGCTGGCGCTGGTGGACAATATTCACTTTTTTGGCCAAATCTCTTTTTGGCCAAAACTTTGCTTTTTTGGCCAAAACTTTGCTTTTTTGGCCAATACCGCCAGTTTTGGCCAAAAAAGTGTGTTTTTGGCAAAATAAGTGAATATTGTCCACCAGCGCCAAGCAGCTTGGCGCTGGTGAACAATATTCACTTTTTTGGCCAAAAACGCACTTTTTTGGCCAAAACTGGCGGTTTTGGCCAAAACTGGCGGTTTTGGCCAAAACTGGCGTTTTTGGCCAAAACTATACTTTTTTGGCCAAAACTTTGCTTTTTTGGCCAAAAATGTACGTTTTTGGCCAAAAAAGTGTGTTTTTGGCCAAAAAAGTGAATATTGTCGACAATATTCACTATTTTGGCCAAAAACACACTTTTTTGGCCAAAACTGGTGGTTTTGGCCAAAACTGGCGGTTTTGGCCAAAACTGGCGGTTTTGGCCAAAACTGGCGTTTTTGGCCAAAACTATACTTGTTTGGCCAAAACTTTGCTTTTTTGGCCAAAACCGCCAGTTTTGGCCAAAAAAGTGTGTTTTGGGCCAAAAAAGGGTGTTTTGGGCCAAAAAAGGGTGTTTTTGGCCAAAAAAGTTAATATTGTCCACCAGCGCCAAGCATATACATCAGTATGCACCCCCCCCCCCCCAGTGTCACTGTGCAGAACACACATACAGCTACAGATTCAGCAGTTAGTATGTACACCCCCCCCCCCCCCCCAAGTGTGTAACAGTGCAAAACACACCACCAGCTACAGATAGATCAGTATGTACACCCCCCCCCCCCCCCCCCCAAGTGTTACAATGCAATACACGTCACACCTACAGCTACAGATACATCAGTATGTACACCCCCCCCCCCCCCAAGTGTAACAGTGCAAACCACACTTACAGCTACAGATTCAGCAGTATGTACTCCACCCCCCCCCCCCCAGTGTAACAGTGCAAAAATCACTAACAGCTACAGCAGTATGTACCCCCCTCCCCCTACAGCTACAGAAGTATGTTACCCCCCCCCCCCTGTAACAGGACAATACACACCTACATCTACAGCAGTATGTACACTCCCCCCCCCCCCCCACTGTAACAAGACAAAACACACCTACATCTATATTTACAGCAGTATGTACAACACCCCCCCTCCCCCACTGTAACAGGACAAAACACACCTACATCTACATATACAGAATAAGATACAGCAGTATGCACTGTAACAGCAAAACTAACATTGAGAGCCAAAAAAGCCGAAATCACTTACTCGCTCCATCCGTCGGTTGTCCTCGAGTTGACGTCTGAATCTGATTGTCATTGCCAAGAGCCTGACTCACTGGCTACACAACTATTCTCACCGCCACCACGTGGCACTGGGACCAGCACTCAGATTGAGATCCCGAGGCGACATTCGTCTCGGATAACATATCATCAATGTGCTGTCCAACATTCCCAAGAATGTCTCTTCTTTCGATATTAACTTGAACTAAGAAAACAAATAAAATTCGCTCACGCGGGAAAGCAGCAGCCATTTTCACACTCAATCTTGTTTACCGTAAGGAAAGCTATTTGAATATTTCAAGTAAATGATGGCGTATTTTTAAAATGTAAAACTCATGATTTGAGCTCATGCTGTATTTGATTGCAAATATGCAAATAAAACTTACAATTAATTATCCTACTCCTATGTGAAAAAGTCAACAAATATGAATAATTTAGTTTCGCATTTGCATGGTCAGTCTCATAATGTCACGCCGTTGCTGGACCGACGCTTGAACAGGGGACGTAACAAATGTTAAAATAATGATCATCAATTTGTTATCTCCCGTAACTCTGCATATTTTTATCGACAGCAACATTGCGTCGGGCCGATGTCGGGGTTTATTACGTACATTTGCCGAGTTTTACACACAGTCAAAACGGTATCGGCGCGACAACGGACGACGACACACGACATATGACGACGTCACCCGACTGAAATCGTCAGTCGGCCGACGAAAGCTTGCTAGCTGGGACCGCTCGTGGTGGCTATGGGGTGCGGCTCCACCCGTTCCAGTACTCCAGCGCTGTTACAACCCTGCGCTCTCAATCAACGATTCGTAGCGCTAGGGAGGAGTCCCGTCTCTCTCTCTCCCGCTGTCAAGTGGTACCACCCATCACTCCGACCGGGGTGCTGCGTAAAATGTTTAGGCTACCATAAGTCTCAATTCTTAGCTAAAATTTTCCACGAAATAATACTGCTATTCTTTTTCAATACTGTTCAACTATCCGTCCACTAACTTATGCGGATATATTATTTACACCAGCTCATTTACAAGTAACTTCATTACCAAAAGAACATACGACCTTCCTTTTCAAAATGGCTGACACAGCGGCTCACGCTTCTCCAACCCAATTTACAACATGACTCTCACAGTCATTTCACCCGTCAATATTACTGAGCAAAATACAATTCAATAAATACCTGTATCTTTACAGCATGGAACCACTCATGGTTCGTCCGCACACAAGTCTTTCGGTGTTCGACTTCAGTGTTCGCGGGTGAGCAGCGTTATCGCCCAACGCGGAGACATCAAAACACGTCTGTCCTCCTCGACTGTCAAGCATGCTCTCCTCTTTCACACTTGACAAAGCTAACCTCTTTTTCTTCCATTGGCCACAACAGCCAATGGGAATACGCCTTACAAAAATAGGTCACGCTGTCAAGTCGTGATACTTCAAGTATGGCAAGCCAATCTGTACACATTTGTTTAAACCATCCAATACTGAATTATGTACAAATCCATTTGTCACACACACGCATTTATATGTCTCACCAACGCATACTCCAACAACACATACATACTCAAAGAAGGAAAGTAACAAATACAAAATATTAAAAAGAGGTATTGTACATAAAAAGTTCAATGTCCATTGTAAGTCAACCACATTTTCAAGGAACTTTGTTACAACAGTGAAATACAAACAAAAAAACATTAAAAAAAACAACAGTATCCGCACAAACACAAAAAAAGAGAAAGCCTCAGCGTTATTGTTTTTTAGTTGATTGTTAGATTGTTTTAATACAATCCTGTAATCCCCTCTCTCTCTCTGTCTGTCTGTATCTCTCCCTCTCTCTTTCTCTCCATCTCTAGCTCTCTCTCTTCATCTCTCTCTCTCTCTCCATCTCTCTCTCTCCCTTTCTCTCCATCTCTCTCTCCACAGTCTCTCTCTCTCCCTCCCTCTTCATCTCTCTCTCTACATCTCTCTCTCCCTCCATCTCTCTCTCCCTAGCTCTCTCTCTCTCTCTCCATCTCTCTCTCCCTCCATCTTTCTCTCCCTCTCTTCATCTCCCTCTCTCTCTCCATTTCTCTCTCTCCATCTCTCTCTTTCTCTCCCTCTCCCTCCATCTCTCTCTTTATCTCTCTCCATCAATCTCTCTCTCTCCATCCATCTCTCTCTCTCCATCTCTCTCTCCCTCTCTTCTCTCAACTCAACTCAACTCAACTCAAATTTATTAATCCATATGGAAATTATGTTGTAACAATACTCATTTCCAATCAAAAGAATAAGAATGCATACTAAACACAGTCTCACTAACGCAAACAGTCATCCGTCAAGTCAAGTCTGCCAACTCACAACTCACTCACACAACAACAGCAACAGCAATACAAATTAACAAAAACCATAATTCCAATAACAAAAAGACGTCCAAGAGTCCACCTCCACATCCACGCACACACAAGGTTTACAAAGCACCACATGTCGACTAGAACACCGCACATTTGGGCTACGGTAATACAGTTACTAAAAATACATACATTACAGATAACCCAGCAACAGAGTACAGTAATAATTATGACAGAGAAACATGATAGAGGCCTCTAACATGTGATTGGTTGAAAGCATGGATAGCTCTGGGAACAAAAGAATTGCGGAAACGTGACGTTCTAGCAACCATAGCCCTCAGTCTACCACTCCTGTCAATGCGTCGAGAGTCAAATTCAGGTTTCAGTGGGTGTGTCTCGTCAGCCAAAATTGAGGTCAGTCGGTCAGTCAGTCGTCTCTGGCAAACTGATTCAATGGTCTCTTGCTTCCTGCCTACAACAGATCCAGCCTTCTTGACTAGCTTTTCTAGCCTGTCACTATCCTGTTTACTAAGGTTACCCCCCCAGCACACACATGCATATGTCAACACGCTACCAACAGTGGACAGATAGAACATTTGCAGGATGTCATTACGAACAGAGAACGATCTAAGCTTCCTTAGACAGTACATGCGCGTGTGCGCTTTCTTCAAGATTTGGTCAGTGTTGGCATGCCAAGACAGCTTGTTGTCGATCACTACACCTAGGTAGCGATAGCTTTCAACCTGTTCGACTTCAACACCAGCTATCACGATAGGCTTGTGTGCTACCTTTTTTCTTCTAGTGTCAAAAATCATTTCTTTAGTTTTTCCTGTGTTCAAGTCCAGGTAATTCTCGTCGCACCAGTCCACAAAGCTGCTAACTTCTTGTCTGTAGTGTGTGTCATTGTCGTCAGTAATCTGTCCTGTAAGTCCAGTATCGTCAGCAAATTTGTCGATGAAGCACGACCCGTGAGAACTCCTGCAGTCAGCAGTATACAGGGAGAACAGAAAAGGTGACAATACTGTTCCCTGCGGAGCTCCTGTGTTGGTATTCAGTACACTAGATAGCGCGGTCTGCGGAGCACCGGTGTTTGTGTTCGGGCCATTAGATGGTACTGTACCAGCCCTAACAAACTGGGGTCGGTTGGTCAGATAGTCTCCCTCTCTCTCTCCATTTCTCTCTCTCCATCTCTCTCTCTCTCTCTCCCTCTCTCCATCTCTCTCTCCCTCCATCTCTCTCTCTCTCATCTCTCTCTCTCTCTCCATCTCTCTCTCTCATTCAATCTCTCTGTAGCAACGGTAACCTAGGTAGAACCAACACGAACACACGCGGTCAAATATCCACCGGTACGTCTGAATACTCGTCTGTATCTTACTCTTCAAACGGTACATATCCGCATACATGGAATAAATCACCTGTTGATCAGTATTACTCAAACCCGCCTGCAAAAATGTATCCATGGCTACAGCATACTCTTCGACGAAAGTCTTAAACACTTCCCTCGTACCCATACTCATCCCGCCTCCAACCCAGACGAGATTTTGCCGGAAGACGTCACTAGGAAACAGCGAGGGATCTCTGGGATTGATCTGTGTCATAGCGATCTTGGACTCGTCCATGCCAGGGGGTGTTATTACGTAGAACCGACGCCTGCGCTGAGTGAGGTAGCGATAGTAACCAATGTCGATCCAGGCGATGTACTTATTTGAGGGGAAGAGGTTCCTCTCCAGGGCCTCCTTGACGAATTCGTACTTGGCATGCTGGCTGCAAGGGTACTCCGGGATTACTGTGTTAGGGAAGTGTTTTGGGTACTGCGGATCCCTGAAAAGGGTTCGAATCTTTTCCACAGACTTAAAGGCGTTGAGCCTTGACCGCTGGACCCGAATGACGACGGTTCTGTTGAGCAGGTCACGTCTTGACTGGAGCAGCATGTTTTCCACCTGTGTAACAAAGAGTGAGCACAGATGAAGAGGTAAAAAAGTCATGAATACCAGTGTTATTTGTTTGTTTGTTTGCTTACTTGTCCGCTGGCGTGCTTGTTACACCAGCGAATGCTTTATTCCGATGGCGTTTTAGGTCTTCGGACATCGACAGACAGACAGACAGATAGATAGCCAGACAGATAGATAGCCAGACAGACAGATAGATAGCCAGACAGATAGATAGCCAGACAGACAGACAGATATACAACCAGCCAGCCAACTAGCCGGCTAGTCAGACAGACAGACAGACAGACAGACAGAAGACAGACAACAGACAGACAGACAGATGCGTACGCACGGGATCACACACACATACACACACTTACACAGACAGACAGACACACACACACACACACACACACACACACACACACACACACACTCATACACATAAAAAACCACCAAACTCACCTGTTCTGAGTCAGTGAAGACAACGAGAGGGTTCATGACGTACTGGAAGACCTCAGCCCAGTGCAGGTACTTGTACAAACCGAACGTCTCCCCCGCTTTCTCAAAGTGACCCAGGTTGAAGAAGCCAGTGACCAGTGTGACGTCATGATTGTCCTCCGGGTCCAGCTTGGGGTATTGTTTGAAGACCAGGTAAGGCCATAAGCAAGGCGGTCTCTGAAAGTTTCATTCAAATTTAAAGGACATGTATTGGACAAGTTATGGAGTGGAAGTACCTGGAGCTACGCTAGTACATGTAGTCTAAATGATTCAATCAAATTCAATTCAGTCCCATGCAGTGCATTCGCCGATCGAGTCATGTCCACTTCAACCCGATTCAATACAGTCAAATTGAATCCTGTTCAATACATTTCAATCCAATTCAGTCTATTTCTATCCAGTTCATTCCAATCCAATCTAACTCACAGTCCAGAACAATTTAGTCCAGTCTAGTCCCATTTACTTTCCAGGTCAGTCAAGTGTTGTCCAATATATCCAATCCTATTCAGTTCAGTTCAATTCTCTCAAATCCAGGCTAAAATACTCCATTCCAATCCAATCTATTCTTCTGTGCGGTTCGGTTCATTCCAATTCTGTTCAATTCAATCTAATATAATCAAAAATAATCCAACAGCATCAACTCTTCGCACGCACAAAGCTAGGACACTCAGGCTGCAAAACAGCTTCATCCCCAAATCCATCACCCTTGGCAACATGTAAACACATCCACATACCCGACTCAGCCCCTCTTCTGCCAGTGCAATCAGTAGTAATGTACATGTATGTATTGGTTTTATGTACGTCCGTATATTTTCTGTGACATATTGTATGCTATGATTTTTTTTTGCAATGATGTTTAGCCATAGTCCGTTATACGCGTAGGTGTGCGAGAATATGTAAGCGCAGTGCTTTAAAGATGTCCATGTGGGAATGTGTAAGTGGGCGTAGTCGAATGTCCATGTGGGAATGTGTAAGTGGAGCATATAAGAATGCCCATGTGTGAATGTGTAAGTGGAGCGTATAAGAATGTGTAAGTGGAGCGTGGTCGAATGTCCATGTGTGAATGGGTAAGTTGAGCGTATAAGAATGTCCATGTGTGCGATGTGTAAGTGAGACATGGATGTGTTCATGACTGAATGCGTAAGCACAATGCAAGGAATGGCCAGAGAGGTATGTGGGAGGTGTGTTTATAACCTGCCCTGTTATATAGTGCTATATGTCTTATGTAAAAACAATGTCCTGTTTGTATTATTGTTATGTACCACGCCTGAATTTCTCTATGAGATAATAAAGTATTCTTATTCTTATTCTTATTCTTATTCTCTCTCTCTCTCTCTCTCTCTCTCTCTCTCTCTCTCTCTCTCTCTCTCTCTCTCTCTCTCTCTCTCTCTCTCTCTCTCTCTCTCTCTCTCTCTCTCTCTCTCTCTCTCTCTCTCTCTCTCTCTCTCTCTCTCCGTCTGAACACTTTCTTCGCCCGGTTCGATCAGCGTGACTTCAGCGAAGAACAACGGAAAGTCATGGAGGAGGTGCTCAGCCGCCCGTCCACGCCCATCACCATCACCACCGACGAAGTCCGGTCGACCTTCAAGAAGGTCAAAGCACGCAGTTCTGCAGGCCCAGACAACATCACTGGCAGGCTTCTACGGGAATGCGGAGACTCCCTTGCCCCTGTCTACCGCGAGCTCTTCCAGAGGTCCCTCGACGAACATTCCATCCCTGCAATCTGGAAGAGCTCCATCATTGTTCCTGTGCCCAAGAAGCCCAATCCCTCGACACTGAACGACTACAGGCCCGTAGCGCTCACCTCCATCCCCTTCAAGTGCGCTGAGAAGTTGGTCCTTCGGAGGCTGAGGTTGGAGACAGAGGACCATCAGGATCCTCTTCAGTTTGCATACACCCGCAACCGGAGTACTGAAGATGCGATCCTGACCCTCGTCCACAACATCTCCGCCCACCTGGAGAAACCCTACTCTTACGCCAGGGTCCTGTTCATCGACTTCAGCAGCGCTTCAACACCATCCAGCCTCATCTCATGATGAGGACGCTGCTGGAGTTCGACGTCAATCCAGTGCTGATCAGTTGGGTCTTCAGCTTCTTTACGAAGCGAACCCAGCGGGTCCGTATTGGACAAGTCTTGTCCGAGGCTGTCGCCACCAATACAGGCGCCCCTCAAGGCTGCGTGCTGTCTCCCACGCTCTTCACGCTGTACACCGCCGACTGTCGCCTCAGGGATCTTGTCAAACTGCTGCTGAAGTTTGCAGACGACACATCCCTGTCAGGTCTCATCCTGAAGAACGACAAATCGGCGTACAGACTCGCCGCGGAGGAGCTGGTGCAGTGGTGCGACGACAACTTCCTGGAGCTCAACGTGAGCAAGACGAAGGAACTCATCATGGACTTCCGACGAACCAAGTCCGCCGTCGACCCCATCATCATCAAGGGCGAACCAGTCGAGATGGTGGATACCTACAAGTATCTGGGCACCATCATCGACAACCAGCTCGACTGGTCGCCAAACGTGGACGCCGTGTGCAAGCGGGCAAACCAGAGGCTCTTCTTCCTGAGGAAGCTGCGGCAGTTCCACGTCGACTCACAGATCCTCCACCTCTTCTACCAGGCGACTATTCAGAGTGTCGTCTCCTTCAACCAGCTCTGCTACCACAGCAGTGCAAAGAAGGGCGACATGGAAAGGTTGGAGAAGATCGTGAAGAGAGCAGGCTCCATCATTGGCTCTGAGCTTCAGCCTCTCAGCACTCAATTTCCGAGTGTGGCGCTAAAGAAGCTGAGCATGATCCGCTCTGACGACCGCCACCCTCTGCACCAGGCGCTCGCATCGTGCGAGCCCACGCGTGAGTCATCACGCCGTTTGAGGTGCTGGCGGGCCAGGACGAACCGGATGAGGGACTCGTTCCTCCCGATGGCTGTACGACTCTACAACCAGTCCCGGTGAATGTGATACATGTAGCCATACTAGATAGACTTGAGTGCTGTGAAACTGTGAAATGTTACTGTGAGGACTATGGGTGATGTGAACTGTGCTGTGAGGACTATGGGTGATGCGAACTGTGACTGCGGAAGGACAATGAGTGCTGTGAACTAGTACTGTGGTACGTATAGGGGGAGGGGGGGGGTGGGTATGATGTAATGTAATTTGTGATAATGTATGGGGGTTATGATGTAATGTATATATGTATGATGATGTATTCTGTGTCGATTGTGAATGTATGGTGGGGTGGGGTGGGGGGTACGATGTAATTTAATGAACGATGATGTACTTGGTGTTTGATAGTGTATGATTGTTTGTTAGTTGTAGATATAGTACGATGTCTGATGTTGTAATGTTTGTGCGTGTGTTATAATGCAATATGTTATGATGTAATGTATGATGATGTATTCGGTGCATGATAGTGGAGGTATGCTTGTTAGTTGTAGATCTAGTACGATGTTTGAGGTTGTAATGTTTGTGCGGGTGTTATAATGCAATATGTAGCCGTATGAGGGTTCCAGTGTGTGAGTTGTACATGGCCGGGTGCTAGAGTGCTGCATGAATGAGTAAGTGCATGTGGAGCTGTATGACTGGGTGAATTGTGGGTTGCGTACGTCCGAGGGGCACATGTAGCCTGTGTGTCTGAAGTAGTGGGTATGTTGCGTAAGGGTGTGCTGATATTGAACTTCAGTTGTGTTTTGTAAATGTCTATGTATCAGTGTATCATGTCTTGCCACACACATGCCAAATTTCCTTGTATTGATGAGGACAATAAAACTTCTTGTATCTTGTATCTTGTATCTCTCTCCCTCTCTCTCCGGCCTATCTCTCTCACTCAGTCTCTCTGCCTGCCTCCCTGCCTGCCAGTCTGTCTGTCTATCTGTCTGCCTGTCTGTCTTTCTGTCTGTCTGTCTCACACTACAGTCTACTCACAATCTGTGCAGCAATGACGAGCAGAGCTGTGAAGACAGCAATGCAGAGTTGAAGCTTTCTCCCTGGCCGCAGTGTTGTCTTCATTCTGAAACCAATCACGTGATGCAAACAACTGTAGGCATACTTACAATACAATACAATACAATACAATACAATACAATACAATACAATACAATACATATAGATTACACAATGTTCTATTTATAACTCATGATGGGAATCCCTCGCGACTGTTTTTGTTTAGTGGGGCACCTACACCGCCGAGACCCCCTGACCCGTGCCCCACTAAACAAAGACTGTCGCGAGCGATTCCCAACGTGAGTTACAATAGAACATTGTGTAATTTCATTAGTACACTCTTAATGCGGTTCGGCGTGTGTGCGGTTTTTTTAGACTCAACACTGCGTCTATTTACATCCCGTGCAGGGTCTCAGGAAGTCTGTTAAAAGTTGGTGTGTCACGTGCATCCGACCTTGAAAGTAGTCCGATCATTTGATATCATAGTTCGTTGCTTCTGTTGTAATCTGTGTGCGCACTGAAACACTTTTGAGAATCATCACATCAGCAAAACATGACGTATTTTGGAGAAAAAAGTCATTCTCCTGGCAAAAGAAGTTGTGTGGCGCGACGTTTCAGTCTGACTCATTGTCGTTCAAATCTAGATATCGTTAATTTTACGGTGGACCTGGCGTAACGTAAATCTAGAGATCGTTTACGGTGGACCTGGCGTAACGTAAATCTAGAGATCGTTTACGGTGGACCTGGCGTAACGTAAATCTAGAGATCGTTTACGGTGGACCTGGCGTAACGTAAATCTAGAGATCGTTTACGGTGGACCTGGCGTAACGTAAATCTAGAGATCGTTTACGGTGGACCTGGCGTAACGTAAAAAGAAATGTTCTTGCAACACGTACTGATAAGGATACAGAAAGTAAGTCGCTTTCAGCTCTCACAAACAGAAACACTTTGCAGACGACAGAAATGTAGATTTCAAGGTTTCATTTTTTAGTTGCATTTTAGTTGGTAGTTGACGAAATGTAAGAAATATCCCCTTTTCCAGGACCATAATAAGAAATATAGCTGCTATGAAATTATTTCAATGTTATTGAACTGTAGATTTTGTTTAGAATCGGTGAAAAATCTCCTTATCTTTGGAGCGCCATTTTTGTTTCCGAGCGTCGGTATCTATCAATCAATCAATCAATGAGTCTTATATCGCGCATATTCCGTGGGTACAGTTCTAGGCGCTGTGCAGTGAAGCCGTGTGAGATGAAATTTTATACGGCCAGTAGATTCCTGCGCAGCTAAAAATAAAGATGGTAGAGCACTGGGCTTGTGATGCTAAGATCGCAGGTTCGAATCCGGGCCGGGACGGACACGGGTCAACTTTATGTGCAGACCCATAGATGGAATCCATATCCCACCCCCGTGTCACCACAGTGGCACGCAAAAGACCTCGGTCATTCTGACATAAGTGCAGACGGCTGATACCACCTAAACACGAATACAATTGATTATCTCATCAAAAGCCGTGAGGGCGTAGCACTCGAATTATCATTATAACCCATATCTAGTCCTTAAAGGGCCAAATATTTGGCCTGTAGGGCCGGAATGGATGTGTCGAGGATAGAGACTTTAGCCCGGGATAAACTCTATCCTCGAGCTAATTCAGCCCACTGTAACAAATATCCCAATGCATGAGTCGGGG
Organism: Littorina saxatilis; assembly: GCF_037325665.1. Lineage (NCBI taxonomy): Eukaryota > Metazoa > Mollusca > Gastropoda > Littorinimorpha > Littorinidae > Littorina > Littorina saxatilis. The sequence continues at coordinate 40,570 of NW_027128161.1, forward strand.
TTAGCTCTATCTTCGTGCTAAAGTCCGGGTCAAACCACATGCTGAAGGTACTGGACCACCACTATCATAGAAAGACTACAAGGTATGTCACAAAGCTTCGAGTCTTGCTCCACTTACTTAAAAAATAATTTCCAATGTCGAGGACCTTTGTAACTGTATAAATACCAGGATAAAAGAATGTTCTACCTATCTGTACCGTTTATGATTAGCTGCCTATCCGCCGCATGTTTTTAACCCCTATTCTGTGCGACCAAACGTGTCTTTCGCCAGTATCACTTCGACCCTGAAAGCTTGAACGGTTCTAACCCGAGGAGATTGTAGTCCGATGCGCTCATTGGTTAATAACCGGATATTTTTTTTATTTAACAAACGGTTTTTTGCCCAAAACCGAAAGTGAAACTCCCGTAGGTAACTTCCCTTTGCTGCGCAATATTAACAATGAGCGCTGGTAGACCAATGAGCGCTGGTATGCAAATTCGGTGCGGCATGTATGATTTTCCAAGGATTCGGGGTAGCGGTTCGCAAACGAAGATTCGTCCAAATGATGGTTAAAAACAACCTGCAAGGGACGGAAGCTGAAAATTAAAGGTACATACAGTTCAAACAATCATTCAACTGTATTTATTTGACCTTACACAGACTGTAGGAAGAGGCAAACCGTCTTGAACAATATTTTTCCCCAGGAAGCGACTCCAAGAACACAGAAGACTCGAAGGTGAGTGACGTACCTTGTAGTCTTTCTGTGATAGTAGTAGTCCAGTGGACGATACCTTCCGCCTGTGGTCAAACTATCCCCTCGTTTTGGAGCTGATGTCTTTTATCCCGGGGTTAGTTAAAAAACAACATGGCGGTGGTTGCACTTCAAGTGCGAAGAAACCGTGTTTTCACATACAGGAATAACCTGTTTGATGTATTTGAACTGGTAACAAAAATTCGGTTTTGCCGCGGAAATGTGTGTGATCACTGACGGTGTTTAAAACGAATTTGTACTTCAAAGTCGAAATGGCGATCCACCCACCCCCTCCCTTTCCCTCCAACTTACTTCACTTAAATCCTAGAACAAATGTCCTTGTTGCGCCGCATTTCACCTAACCTGATGTGAATTTGCACAAGAAAACAATGCGAAGAAAACAATGGCAGGAGAAAAAGACCGGAACCCAGTTCGAATAAACATTTCGTCACGCTTTTCATGACGTCAAGGTCTACATGGGTCATTTAGAATAGAGCGATGTCACCTTTCGAACGCGGATTTCTGAATTTAGAACGGCCTTGACATCCTCTCATGCGCAGAGATAAGGAAATCCCCATGCCAAAAATAGATTGAGGGTAATGCACGGATTAGTTATCTTTTCTGTAGTCTCGACTCGTGCATTGCGCTAAAGTATCGATGCTATCTACCTGGGGATAGAAAGCCCGAGGTAAGCTATTTAGTCCAGGCATCTTAGCCACTTTAGTGAAGGGAACGTTGAAGTGACAATGACTAGGTTTAAAATGTCCCTTATCAGAAAGTTCAACCTCATTCGTTTGATGTTTATTAAGCACATTTTCATATAAAGTTGGCGCTTCATACGGAAAAATGGCTTTGAAATTGACCCAAATCCTTCTTTGGGCTCTGTAAATGTCGTTTGGGGGTATGGTTGTAAAATGGTATCTACTGGTCACCCCAATGTATAAACTGAAAACTATTTCTGCACCAGAACACGCAGAAAGGATTGTATCTGCCTGATGTCTGATGCTTTTCAAAATCCCCAACCACTAACACCTTCAAAACGGACTTTAACTGACACTGTTGTTTTTCCCTATATAATCCTTACTATTTTTCCGAGACGTCGTCGTGTTGTGTATTTAGCTTGCCACAACCTCATACATGGTCCTAAAAGTTAAAGTTGAAGAAAATACTAAAGATAAATGAAAAAGCTGACGCAGTGTCATTCGCACCGTGAATCCCCCCATGGGAACATACTAAAGTCTGGTTCCAAATAGGCTCAATTTCCTTCTATTTCTTTGTATTTCTGCCTCGTAGGGGTAGGGGTGTTCAAACCAAAGGCACCTTTAAACCAAAATTCAAATCACACATCTTACAATACTAAGACACTCAGCAGTAAAAGGGTGTCTGCTGGTAAAAAATTCCAAACAATCCTAAAAGTACTTCACTACTAAAAGTGCTTTTAAAAAGAGCCGTTATTTTTCCCTCTATATTCAGTATTGTGTTTTCTGCGAACATGTAGTCTATTTAGATGGTTGTCGTGTGCACTTGAGTTGCTAAAGCGTTTTCAGTTGGGCATATGTCGAAAAGCAAAGAATTAGCCCTTTGAAAACCATCAGAACTGTCACACAAAAATAACATTTACCTATCTCACCAACTGACCAAACATAGGGCTTTTCCTTATGTATTATGTATTGTCGTGTTTTTTGTAGCATACTTGTGAAAACAGCCACCACTGTTGTAAATGATACTTTAAAGAGCATTATTTAATTTTTACAGTTGAAGGACAACCTGGACTGCCGTATATTACAGCTGTTTTACAATCAGCCAAAATTTTCTTAACAAACGTATGTTAAGAACAACTCCCATAGTAAAATTGAAGGAAAACAAATTGAAAATCCCCCTGCCATAGAGGAGCTAAAGAATCAACAATAAACGACTGCATGGATAGCTTGATGCACGAATGCATTGCGGACATGTTTGTCTCCAACCAAGAGAAAGTTCCAAAAAATCCCTTTTGTGCTTCTTATTATACAGTGACGTCAAAGACAGCCTTTTCTGCTGTTCATACATTCAGGGGTTATAGTTACACTAAACGACGTAGTTGTAGCCATACTGCCATCCAGATTTATTTTTTCCTTGCGAGCAGTCACAGGGTGTTTGTGCTGTCTGCCAACCGTTAGATGACCCCGCCCAAGTCTGTTAAGGGACCGTTTGACCGTTATAGAACGCGTCTTTTTGATTTTTTGGCACAGTTGGAAACGGTTGATTTTTATCCCTACCATTGTTTCCAAACATTATATAGGAATGTTTTGTGAACAACGGATAATAGCCGCTACTCGCATGTGTAGCAAAAGTGAGCGTACATACTCACCCTGGTCGTCCAGCCGTTGTCCGTTGCCCGTCTTTATCTGTCTGTACTGAACATTACCTTTGGATATTTCTCCAACGCTATGAAGTGAAGAAACACCAAATGTTGCAAAATGTTGTATGACCCCAAGAGCTCAAAAAAGATACTTGAGAACCTTGACCTTACCTTAAGGTCAAGGTCACAGGGAGAATGAATGTGATCTAAAAACTGCAAAATTTCACATTGTGCCAGTTTTCTGGAAAACAAATTAAAAACAGCGGGCTTAGTTTTGTATGGTATACAAGAAAAAGAAAGCCTTATCTTCTGATACCATTTTGGTTGACCTCGCTTCAATGTCAAGGTCAGAGGAGCCCTTCAAAGTTGAATTGTAGACATATTTTGATGTGAACTTGCCCCTTTAACTTTACTATGGACGATATCTCTTACAAACTTAAACACTGAGTGGGGCGTTTGTTAGAATTTCATAGTGAGCCACATCTGGTCACATATCGTTAGGGTCAAGGTCACATTGACCCCTATGAAAAATGTGACCAAGCCGGGTAAAGAAATCCATGTGTCTTGGTAAAAAATCTTAACAAAGCAAAGCCCATGCGACTCTCATGCTTGACCTTTGTCTTAAAGTGACCTTGACCTTCAGGTGACCTTGAAGGTGAAGGTCTAACAACTGAAGCTGGCAAGGACATTGTACACTATTAGAACTGTTTTACAGATTTTTCCTACCAAATTACACATGACCTTTGGCCAAGGTCAAGATCATCAAAGGTCACACATCACAAGGCTATCAATTCAAGACATAGGAAGCATAAACATACTTATTGGCACTTTCTACAAAGAGACATTGTCACTTTTAGTGATTCAATTGCCCGTTTCAGTCACATTTCATAAGGGGCAAAGTGACCTTGACCTTGATGATATGTGACTAAATGTGGCTCAATATCAGTATATAACATGTGCCCCACACAATTATGAAGTTTGAAAGATTTTTTTCATAGTTCAGGGTCAAGGTCACTTCAAAACATGTATACAATTCAACTTTGAAGGACTCCTGTGACCTTGACATTGAAGCGAGGTCAACCAAAATGGTATCAGAAGATAAGGCTTTCTTTTTCTTGTATACCATACAAAACTAAGCCCGCTGTTTTTAATTTGTTTTCCAGAAAACTGGCACAATGTGAAATTTTGCAGTTTTTAGACCACATTCATTCTCCCTGTGACCTTGACCTTAAGGTAAGGTCAAGGTTCTCAAGTATCTTTTTTGAGCTCTTGGGGTCATACAACATTTTGCAACATTTGGTGTTTCTTCACTTCATAGCGTTGGAGAAATATCCAAAGGTAATGTTCAGTACAGACAGATAAAGACGGGCAACGGACAACGGCTGGACGACCAGGGTGAGTATGTACGCTCACTTTTGCTACACATGCGAGTAGCGGCTATTATCCGTTGTTCACAAAACATTCCTATATAATGTTTGGAAACAATGGTAGGGATAAAAATCAACCGTTTCCAACTGTGCCAAAAAATCAAAAAGACGCGTTCTATAACGGTCAAACGGTCCCTTAACAGACTTGGGCGGGGTCATCTAACGGTTGGCAGACAGCACAAACACCCTGTGACTGCTCGCAAGGAAAAAATAAATCTGGATGGCAGTATGGCTACAACTACGTCGTTTAGTGTAACCATAACCCCTGAATGTATGAACAGCAGAAAAGGCTGTCTTTGACGTCACTGTATAATAAGAAGCACAAAAGGGATTTTTTGGAACTTTCTCTTGGTTGGAGACAAACATGTCCGCAATGCATTCGTGCATCAAGCTATCCATGCAGTCGTTTATTGTTGATTCTTTAGCTCCTCTATGGCAGGGGGATTTTCAATTTGTTTTCCTTCAATTTCACTATGGGAGTTGTTCTTAAAGTGTAACTAAACAGACATTTTGAAGTGTCAGCTTTACTGAATTGCTTTATGTTTTGTCCAAGTATAGACCTGTAGAAGCGATACTGGACGATTTTTCCAACGTTTACTGTGTTTTCTGATTTACTACGATTTTTTAAAAGTGTTGAACCCATTTCAGATTTACCTGCTTATCTGTTCTTGATTTGATACTTCCAAAGAACAAGTGGTACTTTGAGTTCCGGTTTTATCTTTTAACCAATCAAAATTTGGTTCCTAAATAAAATCGTCTGCTGCCTGTCCCAGCAGAGTCGGCAACAAGCACTGCTTGCCACATGTGTGATGTTACCAACAGAAATAGCCATAAATTGGGCAAGGTAGCAATGTAAATGAATTGGATCTAACTAATGTGCTTGCACTGCATCTCTGGCCTTTGAATTCACTCCAAATGTACCGGCTCAGCGTGAGAGGCAACATCCTGTCGAAGTCGTAAGCACGAGGCTGACTGGGAGATTATTATTCGAAGAGCATGCTGAAACGGATTGTAAGTACAATATTTTACATGTTCTCGACATTTCTGTTGATCTTTCCTTAACTTTAATTGTTTCCTTGATTTAAAACCCTAGGGCTTGTATTTTTAGTTGTGACACTAAGCACGTATCTTTACCACAGTATCTGATCACTTCACACTTGAATTTTGGAATGATGAAGTGGAATTATTTCTGGATCTAATTTATTCCTTGTTCCCCCCCTCTCGATTCCTTTTTTCGCCACATATGTATTGTCGTGTAAGGGGGTAGATGCGTGTAGACTACTGGCTGATTTTTTTGATTTTTTTTACTTCGGTCAGATACAGATGATTGGAAAAAAAAACTTGTCAAGGATTTCAGAATTTAATAGATCTGTTCGAAGTTTTTACGGGATGGGTCCTGTTACAATACAGACTGAATGCGCGCAAGATGAACTTTTGATTAAACATACACACACAAATGAATCTCTTGATTTTGTTATACGGCGAATGTCCAGTTTCCACCACCACGTCTGTGGTATGTTTTTATACTGTTTGATTGAATAGACTGACGTGCATTCTCTCGCAAATGTGCGCGCGTGTGTGTTTGTCTGTGCCTCAGACTTATTAATCAAAGATGATGTTGCACATTGCAGATCTATGCGACAGGAGCAAGTGGACAAGACAGCTACATTTGTCTGAGCGAAGATCCAACGGTAAGCTCTTTTAGCCGAAGACAGCGAGCCTGGCTGCATGCATGCAAGCTTCTATCATGTTCGTGTGAGTGCTGCAGGGCTATTTGACGACTTTTCATTATTCTTGATTTGGAGATCCATGCAGGGTATTAGAAAGTGCAGAATATACACGTTTGAACAAATACGATGTGTGTTTGCTCTGAAAAAAAGAAAAAACGCAACAAACAAACATTGTATTTGTTTAAAGTATCACAAATATTTATTACCTGTATCTGCATGTTTTGATAATGATGAAGGGTAAATTACTTTGACGTGTGCTTTTTTTTTTTAACCACACTGATAACGAATGATAGAAACACAGACACACTTAATAACATATCCACAAAAATTGTAACAATAAATGTAAGCTGAACAATGCCTGCAACACATTTCAGGCCTCAGAAGGAAGTAATTATGAGATTCAGACAGAGAGAGAAAGCCCAACACGAAACCAGTTGTGACATTTTTTATTTCATTATGTAATATTAAAAACACGACAACAACGTATTTCCTGTACTTAGTTTCGTGCAATTATGGATTGCAAAGTATGTCTAATTGAGTGGCATAAAGAGGCACAGTTGCATGAAAAACCAACTCGGATCTTGACTAGGATCAGGATTTTACATGGACACAACCTAGAATTTAACATCCTGGGGGGAGGGGGGTACTGCGCCTTTCACATCAAGATGTAAAGATCTATTTTAAATCATACTTATTAGAAGGGAAGAAAATCAAACAAACTACAACAATCGTTCTGAGGGGAGAGAATTACCTCTTCCGAAGAAATTACCTCCCTTGCTTTTCTTGTCGTGACTTATGTAGAGTAAAGTGAATAGAAAGTGAATCAGTCAGTAACAAAAAAAAACCCACAACATTTCTTAAGATCAATGAGGAGTCTTGAAGTATTTGTCAATGTTAATCTTGTATGCATAACAAACAATATATTACGGATTGATAATTAAAGAAAATCGTCTCTTCTACAGGGTTGACCCCCCTAAAAAGGACACCCACAACCATGCAAATTACTTCTGCATCTGTTGAACCAATTATTTTATATATGGTATTCATTAACTTCAGTTTATGTTCTGCCTTTCCAGTAAGTGGCAATTTTGTAAATTGAATGGTCTGACTTTTGTGCAATTTTAATTTTTTTCTCCAAATTCGGGGGTCGACTAAACAGAACGAGTTTTGACATTGAGCGGTAGCCATTTTTACCTAATTTAAACCCTTCAGGCTTTTACCTTTTTGATTATTTTGAATGTCTGAGTATGTAAAAACATCCCCTTCAACCCCCAGACTATCGATGACCCGAAGAAAGCATGCAGTTACAGGTAGGTTCAGGGCAATCCTCAGACACGAAAGCGTTGGTGTCATTGGTGATGCAAAAGTTAGATAATTTAACCTACAAATTTGCCACTTTGTGAACTGCACATGCATAAAATCAAGTTTAAGTATGCTGAATATGAAGTGATCCAGTCAATTGGTGTAGAAGTTATAACATTTCTGTCAGTTAACAGTATTTAAAATCTCTAAAGTAAAATCTGACATATTCGAAAGTTTTGCATAAACACCCAGACAATTTTTACGATATTCTCCTAAGCTTCTCCACTTCTCAGCCCTGTCTTGGAAATGAATTCGAATAAGGCAGTCAAAATAACTTAGTTTGGAGCACCCATCAATCAGAATAAGCATTAACTTTTGACACAGGAAATATCTTCTACCGAAAGCTCTCCTGGTTTTATTCTACATTTTTCCTGCATAATGGTAACAAATTTAATGATAAATCTAAACAACGAAGTGACTGTGGTAAGATGAACAAAGTTAAAAAACAAAGGATTACTGTAAATGGTTTACGAATCGAAATCTAAACAAGTTTTAATGATAAGTAAAATGATAAAAAAAAATAAATAAAAAAAAGCTAACGTCCTCGCATTTGTCCAGAATTATTCCATGTTTAACATGGGAACAGAGGGATAATTGGTCTAAAGAATTTTTAAAAAGGAGGGTTAGGGTAACCCTAACCCTCTTTGGACTATCTGTATGCAATGCCCGCTATAGGTGAAAGACTTTTGTGGAAGCCATGGAAGAATGCATCGCTGTTGTGCTGGTTCAGCTTGAGGTCCTGTCCTAGCGAATATCCTGCACACACAAAAACACGACTTTTTAAGCCACTTATGTTGCATTCCGTGACATAGCTTTGTTAAAACCGTGTGCCTGATAATAATGACAGATTTTGTTGATATACATTTTTTTTAAGACACCCCATATAATATTGTTTGACAATCTCTTTCAACATAGTTTACGAATCACCAATGTGTATACAAACGCAAATAACCCACAGGTCAATAAATTACTTTCCAGAGAGAGAGAGAGAGAGAGAGAGAGAGAGAGAGAGAGAGAGAGAGAGAGAGAGAGAGAGAGAGAGAGAGAGAGAGAGAGAGAGAGAGAGAGAGAGAGAGAGAGATTAAAACTAGAAAATGTGTGCTATATAAAACAAGGATAATCACTGTCAAATCTTTGCTTGTACCTGCATGGTATTTACTGCGCTATATACACAACCTGTTTTATTTCATTTATTTTTTTTTGTTTTTTTGGGGGGGGGATGTTTTGTGATGAGGGTTTTTTCAAAGCCTTTACTGCTTTAGTCATTGAATCCACCCGACTTCGATTTATTGTTCAGTGATGGGTAATTGTGTGACCAACTATGTAAGTTAGTGAATGTTCTGGCTTCATACAATGACATTGCATTAATTTTATAAGTGTATGTGTGTGTGTTTCAGGCAAAAGCTGATATTACAGTCCTAGTTGTATGCAGTACCTCTGCTTCTTCGTTCAGGAATCAAAGTATACAATCTAAACCGATTATTTTGTTCAATAATGTTCAGCTTACCATCCCGAAGAAGGCAGCAACGTGCCGAGATATTGATTATAGATATTAACGTACCTAACCTGGTTACTGGTGTGTTTTCTTTTTATTTCAAGAATGTAAATGTATGACAACTTGCAGGGTACTTGATGTTCAGAGCAATTTTTCTGGCAAAAGACCTTTTATGGATCAAAGAAAACTTTTGTCGTGGTGCACAAGTCAATCAATTTGGTTGATAAATAATTTGTGCTGCTTTTTCCCTGGTTCCAAAACGTAGTATGTATTACCACATGTCCTTACCTGTCATTGGCATCACATGATTCTCTGCAAGCAGTCTTTTGTGGAAATACGTCATTTAACACTTGCACTTATAGTAGGGCTGATGGGGTCTATGTCGACCAAAAGAGTGGGATTCTCTGTAGGTCGAGTTCCTGTAGGTGGATTCCCTGGAAGACTTTAAAATTGGCAATCTAGTATACAGGGAATCCCACAGGGTGCAGTTTTTCAATAAAACTTGCAAACCATACTCGAATTTCTAAGAAATATCAAAAAAAGATCGAAAAACATCAAATTCTAACGATGTCACTAAGCATCACGTGACTTTCATTGATATTAGCAAAACGCTACAGGAACTACACCCTGTGGTATTCCCTGTATACAAGATTGCCAATTTTAAAGTCTTAGGTATACAGAGAATCCACCTACAGGAACTCGACCTACAGTGAATCCCATTCTTTTGGTCGACATAGACCCCATCAGCTATAGTAGGTGGCTGTGGAACGGTAGACATGCAACGACAACGAACAACAAAAGACAAAGTGTGGAGTACACTCATTTTTCTTAACATACGCTAAGTTTCTTTGAGAATGCTCCAAGTGAAAATCAGGGGTTCCTAGGCCTGATATCACAATTAAACAGCTTCTTCTCAGAATCAGGAGGGAAAAAACGAGATGTCGTGACAAGAACAGACAGCAGCAGCAGCAACAACAACATTGCTAAATCGTCGCTTTAACAAAATTTCATGTTTAGTATCGCAGACAAAGCACGGCTACTGATCCGACCAAAGCCACACTTCATGCACGATGGGCACATTGTTATGGCCAGCTTGTTAACGTGAGCATTGTGTATGTTCTACATAGAATCAAAGAAACTACAATGGGCCTTTTGTACAGTGTTTGATAGAATTGAATGTGTTTGTCGTTGTGTCTGTCATCTATCCTATAGTCGTTTGATTTAGAATAAAGCAAACTTATTACAATGACGATTTTCTTCGGTTTTTGATGAACGATTGGCATCAAGACTTTTCCTATTTTCCAACTCTGCCACCATACACTGGCCGTTCAGGTCTGCATGTCGACCACATGGTGTGTGATCAGATTTTTCGGACATGTTCACAATGCTCACATGACCACCAAATGGAAAATCAGTTGGTATTTGTTATGTTTTTGTGTAAGCACAATCTTCATACAAGTAAACAGAAACAGTTGTGTTGCAAACAAAGCCTTCATAAGAAAAAATGCTTCTAAGTCAAAATACATACCCCCTTTTTCGTATTGCGTAAAATATACCCATAAATTCTGGACATCATATTTTTATTTTTTTTAACAACAATGAAACCAAACTTTGGCATATGTTTTAGCAATGTATTCACAATAAAACCTATGAGTTTGAAGGCTGCATCTTGTTTTGTTTATTTTTGAGTATTTTTTTGCAAACCCAGGCAAATGGCCAGTTTCTGGGGAGAGACTGGGGAGATAATGGCCAGTATAGAAAGAGTTAATAAGTAAACTAATGTCAGAAGTAGGTATTTACCTTGTTTGCCTTCGCGTTCTTGATAGGCCGCTGCAGCATTTGTATCACTTCCCTTGACATTCAAAACGCCAATGTATTTCTGAAAGAAAAATAAAGATATTGACCGAAACATCACACAAGTGGTATATCATGCTAGGTTTTGTTTACAGTGCCTGTTCTACGACCACATCTGATTGTAATTTAAACAAGAAGGGCAAAGCCCATACGACTCACATGCTTTACACATTTTTCCTACCAAAATACATGTGACCTTGATCCAAGGTCAAGGTCATCCAAGGTCTTGCAACACAAAGCTGTTAATTCAAGACATAGGAAGTACAATGGTGCTTTTTGGCTCTTTCTACCATGAGATATGGTCACTTTTAGTGGTTCACTACCTTATTTTGGTCATTTCATAAGGGTCAAAGTGACCTTGACCTTGATCATATGTGACCAAATGTGTCTCATGATGAAAGCATAACATGTGCCCCACATAATTGTTAAGTTTGAAACAGTTATCTTCCATAGTTCAGGGTCAAGGTCACTTCAAAATATGTATACAATCCAACTTTGAAGAGCTCCTGTGACCTTGACCTTGAAGCAAGGTAAACCAAACTGGTATCAAAAGATGGGGCTTACTTTGCCCTATATATCATATATAGGTGAGGTATTGAATCTCAAAAACTTCAGAGAAAATGGGAAAAATGTGAAAAATAGCTGTTTTTTAGGCAACATTTATGGCCCCTGCGACCTTGACCTTGAAGCAAGGTCAAGATGCTATGTATGTTTTTTGGGGCCTTGTCATCATACACCATCTTGCCAAATTTGGTACTGATAGACTGAATAGTGTCCAAGAAATATCCAACGTTAAAGTTTTCCGGACGGACGTCCGGACGTCCGGACGGACGGACGGACGGACGGACGACTCGGGTGAGTACATAGACTCACTTTTGCTTCGCATGTGAGTCAATAAAGAAAAACTGTATCCATTTATTACTTCTCTATTTGTGTGTGTTTGTGTGTGTGCAGGGGCGGATCACATCATTTTTAAGGGGGAGTTTCCAAATTTTCGTTTAGTTGAAGACGCAAAGCGTTCAACCTCCTTGGGGGGGGGGGGGGGGGGGGGGGGGGTGTCCGACAAATGTTGATAAAAACAAGGAAAATGGATCAATCTGAGCCAAGAAACATCCCCTAATACTCCTTCCCAAAAAGTAAATATATTAAGAAGAAAAATTTGATTCACAACAAGGACAATTGATCGATCTGGCGCAACCTGAGCAAACTAATTAGCCAACTTCTTTCCAAAATCGTCACTTAGAATACAAAGGCCGGCTCCTAAGTGGTCCGGAAACCCCGGAACCCTCCGGATCCGCCCAGTGTGTGTGTGTGTGTGTGACCGATGACCTTCTCTAAATTCTAATCGTTGCGTTTGCATGGTAATAAAGTTTTAATACTGGATATGCCCATGAAAAAATATCATTTCTTGTTCATGTCATTGTGTGTGTGTGGCCAGGACCGTGACTTCTGCTTGCCTCGACGTCTTCAGAAAAGACACAAAATGCCAGCAGGCGTATGTTCTAGGAGCACTCAGTATGCCGTCATCTGCAAACAAATAAATACAAATTATTCAATTGTGTAAATAAAGAACAATCATTTTAATATTACAACAAAAAATGCATATAACTGTAGTCTTCACCAGAGACATCCACTACACTATCTTTAAATAAAACTGCCGTAAAAAATTGAAATACTATAAAACTTACCCCCACTCAGATCTATTTGGGATTATTCAAGTTTCAACCATGAAACGATGCCGGTTTGGACAGATCTGCTAGTTTGCCGCTGAAACTGAAATCAAAGGCGATCTTCAGAACTATTTCTAATCTTGTATTTGTGATTAATATAAAATACTGATCTTCCCAATAGAAGCTGATGTGTATACACATGACCAGGACAAGGTATTTTGTTACAGGGCATTTACGCAGACGTCGCAGTTCAAAATATCGTTTTAGATCTGATTTTGTACAGCAGCCTGTGTGATTCAGAATCCTCTGCCCTTTTTCGGTTTAACATTTTATGGACGATTCCTATGAGACTGCTCAATCATAACTGATGACAAATTCAGAAACAGATGATGGTTTCAAGTAGGCTACAGTAATGATTCGTTAAAAATGTCAAGCCACTCGTCGATCATTCACACTCAAAGAACCCAAGCCAAATCTGCTCTGGTTCCGAGCAGCTTTTTCCAACTGAGATTCTAATTGTTACGCATCTGCCGCGAAAAGATAGACCACAAACAAGCGGCACTGTACCATGCTTTCGTTTATGTTGCTAAACAGATTAAATGTGCATTGTAAATGTGCTTACAGCAAAGAAATGCATCCTTACTTACCACAAAAATACTGGTACCACATTCATCGCACTTGTGTCTTCTTACCAAAACCTATCGATATGTTTGTTTACGATATATTGGTAATTACTAACCGTTAACTATTTTTCAAAAATCTGAAATGACTTTTAAGAATCAAAGAAAGATTCGCTAAAACAGTTGACTTCAGAAAATAAGCAATATTTTTCTGAACCATGAAATAAAAATCGAAAACTCCGTTTGATCTTTTATTTTGGTAGATTGATGACAACAGCCGGAACTGAAAGTACCAGAACCAAAAATTAAGGGCATTAATCAGGAAAACTAAGAAGATTGTCGTTCCTGGCGCGCACTTCACATGTCCGTCAAACAGTGTCCGAGTGAGAGAAAAAAAAATTTTTTTCGCAGTTCGACAGTATATGAGGCCCTTCTTCATATCAAAGTGTAAAGGTTGCTGAACGATGTTTTTTCTTTTTGCTTGTTTAGTTACACTTTAACATACGTTTGTTAAGAAAATTTTGGCTGATTGTAAAACAGCTGTAATATACGGCAGTCCAGGTTGTCCTTCAACTGTAAAAATGAAATAATGCTCTTTAAAGTATCATTTACAACAGTGGTGGCTGTTTTCACAAGTATGCTACAAAAAACACGACAATACATAATACATAAGGAAAAGCCCTATGTTTGGTCAGTTGGTGAGATAGGTAAATGTTATTTTTGTGTGACAGTTCTGATGGTTTTCAAAGGGCTAATTCTTTGCTTTTCGACATATGCCCAACTGAAAACGCTTTAGCAACTCAAGTGCACACGACAACCATCTAAATAGACTACATGTTCGCAGAAAACACAATACTGAATATAGAGGGAAAAATAACGGCTCTTTTTAAAAGCACTTTTAGTAGTGAAGTACTTTTAGGATTGTTTGGAATTTTTTACCAGCAGACACCCTTTTACTGCTGAGTGTCTTAGTATTGTAAGATGTGTGATTTGAATTTTGGTTTAAAGGTGCCTTTGGTTTGAACACCCCTACCCCTACGAGGCAGAAATACAAAGAAATAGAAGGAAATTGAGCCTATTTGGAACCAGACTTTAGTATGTTCCCATGGGGGGATTCACGGTGCGAATGACACTGCGTCAGCTTTTTCATTTATCTTTAGTATTTTCTTCAACTTTAACTTTTAGGACCATGTATGAGGTTGTGGCAAGCTAAATACACAACACGACGACGTCTCGGAAAAATAGTAAGGATTATATAGGGAAAAACAACAGTGTCAGTTAAAGTCCGTTTTGAAGGTGTTAGTGGTTGGGGATTTTGAAAAGCATCAGACATCAGGCAGATACAATCCTTTCTGCGTGTTCTGGTGCAGAAAGAGTTTTCAGTTTATACATTGGGGTGACCAGTAGATACCATTTTACAACCATACCCCCAAACGACATTTACAGAGCCCAAAGAAGGATTTGGGTCAATTTCAAAGCCATTTTTCCGTATGAAGCGCCAACTTTATATGAAAATGTGCTTAATAAACATCAAACGAATGAGGTTGAACTTTCTGATAAGGGACATTTTAAACCTAGTCATTGTCACTTCAACGTTGTTCTCTAATATGCCTGGACTAATTAGCCCGGGTCAAGTTGAACCTCGACACATACCTTCCGGCCCAGGACATACAAATTCTCTATTTTTAAAAATAAAACGAAAAGGAACATGTCCCGACTTTTGATAACAAAAGCGCATGCTCAGATAATTACACAATGTTTTTCTGTTTTTTTCCCAAAGCTTTACACCACCTGTTACCATATATGGAAATTAAAAATGACGTGCTTGGCCATAAAAGGAACATAAATTGCAATCAAAGAGTGTAATAAAATGCAATACAATACAATGCAATGCATTACAAACAATGTGTACATGTGAAGGTGTGTGTGAAATATTTGTAATGTGATTACTCTGCTGTGAAACCCAACTCCTGTGATATGAGAGGGTAAATTCACACAGTGCAATATCATATTTGATTGTATCCCTTTTATGTTTTATGTTTTATGTGTGTCGTCCTATACAATTGTTGTTATAATCGTTTACAGGCAGGCAGGGTGTGCCGAAGAAAAATTTCCATTTTTATGTAATATTTTAATGGACAATAAAGTGCTGTTATTGTTATTGTTATTGTTATATTACGAACATGATGTCAGTTACACTTGAAGTTAATTCCATTTGACTCTGCTGCGGCGCCAGAAGTAACGGTCAGCAGGGGGTGTGACGAGGAGAAGAACAGGACCGGAGTGCGATGTGAATTATGAGCAGTTCTTCCAAACCCATATAAGAAATATGATACTACCAACCTGTTTCCGCAAATTGGGCCAGATTTGTTTGGTTATGGCATATCGACGTTGCCGTTCCGGAGCAAACGATCCAAGTTTCGTTGCAAATGTGCGTTCAAACGTGGTTTTTTCCCCCCGTAATATAACAATTAATAGCCCGAAAATATAGCCACAAACAAATCTATGGTGCTTCGGAGAAAGACGAATAACAACGTCCTTGTGCAATACGACTTGCATTTTGCCTTTCTCCCTTCCTTCAATGCGGACGAAAAGCAGACATCTTCATTTTCTCCGTAGGGAGAACTCGTTGTTCATAAAGTCTTGCAGGTCCCAAACATACTTCTGCACGCTTTCTTTACTTTTCATATTCAGTTTCTTCGCAGAAATAAAATGTAATTGCTTTTCTCAACTTTTCAAGTCAGTCGAAACGACCACAGAACACAGCACTGAGAAATGACACTGATTGGATTACGAAAAAATATCAGATGACGACAGCTGAAACGATGTCATGTGGTCACACCTATCTCGAGAAATAAGCATCACAAGGAACCAGCGCCCTTCCATTACATAAGTTTGGTTTCCAAACTGATACGACTGTTATCAATTTCACTTACCTCAAAAAGCAAGATCGACAGAACATAGGGGAAGGGCCCCTAATATGGACCACTTTTTGTTTATTGCTGATAACTAGCTTGTTTTCTTGCGAAGAAGTTTCATTTTGTGGTTGGTAGTCCTTCTCTCTTAGTTTAACAGTTAGGCCTAATTAGAGTGAAATAGCTTTGATAGACCTTCAGCAAAAATTAAATACAGAAAAAATCACAAATGGTCCATATTAGGAGCCTGGGCGCCCAATATGGACCAGTGAAGCGGTCTTCACGAATCACTGTAAAAAGCCCCCTATACTTCAAAATAACATGATACAACGTAGTGTGCAAGTCAGACTTATTCAAATATGCTTTAGATTGAGCTGTTTCGGGTTGATGAGAGCATTATTTGAAGCACACCAGGAAACTGAAGAAGCTTATCAAAAACAGAGTGAAAATAAGTGAAATTATCAACTTCCACCAAAAAAAAAGACTATTTGTTATATTTTTTTGAAATCTCGAGGGCTAGTTATAGGTTATTTTCAGCAAGCTTCTTAATGAATTAATTAAAATTGCCTTTAGTTTTTATTTTCTTCGATTTGTTGAATGTGGTCCATATTAGGGGACTCACACATACTTTGAGGTTTTGCTATTATTTTTTGTTTGCAGCAGAAACTCGGGGTACACACTGTTAAAATGTAACAAATCCTGTCTTTGCTGTCATATATAGCCATTTTTGTGTTATGAAAGTTTTGGCTGTGGACAGAAACGAGTCTGTTTTAGGCGGCAAATTTAGAGTGAACGCTGCCAAAAGTGAAAAAAAGCGAAAAAGCCTAACGGTTTTGAGGTTTGTGTTTCTGCAACTGTTTTGACATGTGCAACTTATCCAGAGAGGGTGAATAAAGCGAATGAAATTGTTTTGAGCGCTCTAGCGCCGTTAGTTTGTCAGAACAGGAGGTGGTCCATATTAGGAGCCGGTCCATATTAGGAGCCTTTCCCCTACAATACACAAATACGAACGGAGCGACTCAGAAACTGACAAGTCGTCGATACTGGTTCCCATGTTCACGAACTGACCTGTAATATTCGAAGTTAAATGTTTTCTTTTTCTCCTGAAAGCAGTGAGTTCGAATAGCTTAGCCGGTAAAGCGCCTCATCGGCAATTCCTTACGTTGGCGGTCACGATTTCGAATACTATTTTTCAAACTAAAAAAAATAAGGTTTCAATGTTTTTTTCTGAACTCTTATTTCTTGTATTGTTTTAATTTATTTTTTCATTCAGTCCAAAGGTTTTCAGTGATGTCTTGAAGATCCAATTTATCAAATATTGCATAATTATCGAGTACTTCCAGGGATCAATTTCACAGAATAACCCATACTATGTTTTAGTAAGGTCGGCTTTTGGGAATTTCCTGATGGGCGATTGTTTTAGTGCGCGTCGACTGCATGTAATGGTCGTTGTCTACTTCTAATTGATGCACTTCTGATGTTTATCTGTGGGACTATTGTATGTGTTGCGCCGATCCCTTGTGTTTCAGTGTCCCATGGCTTTGCTCCACATTCCCCGTACCCTCGTGTATGCTAGACTGTGGTCATATAAAACTTTTGTTTTATTCAATCAATGTTTGATGATTTTGAAAAAAAAATCAGAAACTCACTAAGACGACTATAACAGAGTGCACCGACAAAAAGAAGAAAGAAAGAGACAAAAGATGAACAGACACAACAGAAACAACAACAACATCAACAACAACAACAAGGAATAAAATAAGATAAAAGGACAAGCAATTTTTTTAAAGTTAAAAGTTGTCTCTCACCTCTTCATCCGTTTCATCACCATCGACAAAAAAGTCTCAGACACAGAATGCAAAGAAACAACAGCAGACGGATTTGACGATGATGATGAAGACGACTTCCTCGACTTGGACGAATCGTCAGAAGAATCTCCCACACATCTGTCAGAATCGCCGTTTGTCGTTGAATGATGTTTGTTCCATTCAGTGAGTGTCCGTTCCTCTCTCCGACGTCTCTGCATGCTCCCGGTGTATGTGTGTGCTTGGGATGGGGGAGTCTTGCACATCCAACCTCCCAGTTTGCTGCACAATTTGTAATTATTGTTATTATTCGGAGGATTTAAGTCGCTTGCTCATTCCAATATACGTGTCGTTGGTTGTATTTTTGACCAAAATGTGACATTTTACACAGATAGAGACAGCCATTGTTCTCCGAGAACGCGCTATATCTTTTTCTTCTTCTTCTGCGTTCGTGGGCTGAAACTGTTTTTGCACGAGTAGAATTTTACGTGTATGACCGTTTTCACCCCGCCATTAAGGCAGCCATACGCCGCTTTTGGAGGAAGCATGATGGGTATTATCGTGTTTCTATAACCCACCAAACTCTGACATGGATTACAGGATCTTTTCCGTGCGCACTTGGTCTTGTGCTTGCGTGTACACACGAAGGGGGCTAAGCCACTAGCAGGTCTGCACATAAGTTGACCTGGGAGATCGGACAAATCTTCACACTTAATCCACCAGGATTCGAACCCTCGACCTTCCGATTAAGAGGCCGACGTCTTACCACCCCGCCACTGCGCCCGTCACTATATCGATTCATTCCTTTTATGTTTACATTCACTCAAGTCAGTCAAGATAGACAGGGAACCGAGACGTGGGTGACGGTATGATTGTTTGTGTGTAGAACGATTCCCAGAAAATTACTGAACAGATCTTAATGACATTTTACAAACACATTCTTCCAGATGATATCCCTAGACTGGAAAGGCCATCCTTGCCCTACCATATTCAGCAAACGAATTAATTTTAAATGAGTAAGTGTCTATAAAATGGACACTACAACACAAACAAAATCAAATTTACAA
The DNA here is from genome assembly GCF_037325665.1 of Littorina saxatilis. Taxonomy (NCBI): domain Eukaryota; kingdom Metazoa; phylum Mollusca; class Gastropoda; order Littorinimorpha; family Littorinidae; genus Littorina; species Littorina saxatilis. The sequence continues at coordinate 59,586 of NW_027128161.1, forward strand.
ATGCAAGGTTCTTGCGTAAAAATCGTCAAAAACGGAACAAGTTTTGCATGTTGTTAAGAAGAACAATCAAATTTGTATCCAAAACGGACAGTTTTGTTCACCTATCTTGTCAAACAATGACGTTATTACATGCTTATTGACCCCTTATTAACATTTTGTAAGTGATTCTTCCTATTCCATTTATTCATAACACATATTTTACAGTAAGTTTACGCCTATAATTGTACCCGATGAATATATATAGGTTACACACTCCGAGTTCTGAATATCGTGCATATTTTCCCTAGGGTCGATTTTCAGGTATTACCGAGCCTCTGGCGAGGTAATACCTGAAAATCGACCCTAGGGAAAATATGCACGATATTCAGGACGAGGTGTGTAAGCTTTTTAACCCATTACTCCGACGTTTTCATTAAAAAACCTAACTTTTTGACACAAACTTTGCGAGTGCCTGTTTACTGCTCATCAAACCTTCTGCCACCGAAAATCGTGTCATGATATTCATGTGCGAAACGAATCCCCCTTTGTCTTTTTGTTTCCAGGATTTGAATGCATTTGATACTGTGCAGTTACCGGCTGGTTTCAGTCGGTTACCCGAGCTGGCATTCGTCACAACTGCGAAAGACCGCATTCTGATAATCTTCGCTTCACAGCTAGCGGACGGGAGAGAATGATACCCGAAGGGAAGTAACTCATTTTGGACCTGAGTTCAGCGGGATTCGAAAGACCGCGTGTGTGATTTTACAAGCGATGAAGATGATTGCTGAGTTTGTGCTTATTCGAGCCTTTGTGCTTCAGTGTTCAAATTTGTATTACCTACTTCTTCAATCGTCACTTACTGATTTAGGTGAGCCTAACTTTGATGTCTGTCGTTGTCTTAGGCGAGGTATCTGTCTGGGGGAAACGGCGCACCACTGTCGATTTGTTTTTATGCGGCAACCCATGTAGCCTAGTGGTCTCTGTATGTCCAAGATCCGACCTACTTCGCCACCTTTTATTCTAACAGTATCACCAACTTTGAAAATGGCAATTTCCATGCTGGTCAACTTGAGCCGAAGATACTACATGTGCAGCAAACGACAGATCCTGCAGCAGAGGGTGCGTATCGCTAGCGCTAGCGAGACGCACCGGCAGCAGACGATAGATCTGTAGCAGACGACCGATGAGACAGCCTTGTTCTGTTGAACCACCCAGCTGAAAAAGTACCACACGATGTACTATAGTATACTATAGTAAACTATAGTAAATGTACCCTGTACTATAGTAAACTATAGTAAATGTACCATGTACTATAGTACATACTGTAGTACATGGTACTTTGTACTATAGTACTGTGAAGTAAATGTACCATGTACTATAGTACTTTGTGGTACAGTAGAGTACTTTGTACTTTGTACTATGGTACTTTTTAGTGAATGTACCATAGTACTATAGTACCTAGTACTTTGTACTATGGTACTTTTTGTGAATGTACCCTGTACTACAGTAGTACTATAGTACCTAGTACTTTGTACTATGGTACTTTTTGTGAATGTACCATGTACTACAGTAGTACTATAGTACCTAGTACTTTGTACTATGGTACTTTTTGTGAATGTACCATGTACTACAGTAGTACTATAGTACTAGTTAGGAGACTGCCGGTACTTTTTTCAAAAAGTACTACGTATCATTGCGCGAAGGACATGCACCATTCATTTTGCAAACGTGCATGTAACATGAATACATCTGCAGAATGATAATGTTTTTCTATTGATGATTTATTCAATTTCATTTTTTAGTCCTTTTGGACAATTTTCCAAGAATGAATGTTAAGCACTTCATCTCTGCTCACACAGTAAAATGCGGTAAACAGACAACTGGGAGTTACTGTCAGCCATTTTGTTTTTTTAAAGTTTCAGAGCGGGCTGTTCAACTCATGTTAGTTTGTTCACACTTGCAAGGTAAGTGAAACAGTATATATTGTGTCCAGGTTATAACAAAAGCCCATTTCCTAATGTGAGTGCTACCTGGGATCAAACATTGTTGGGCATGTTGTAGAGAAACGTCTTGTCATTTTTGTTCATGGTTACCTTACTCAATTTTTTATTTTCAGTTTTAATGCAACATGCATACATTAATTTCTGTTTGAATTGCTGCAAGAAAGTCCGACAGAATGGATAGCGAAAATAGTGATTGAAGAGTTGTATTTAAAACACAGTCAGATGAGTACGGGTTGGTTAGATTGTATCAACATCTTTATTTTTCTCAAACACTGTACAAAAGGAAGACGTGGAACTTGCGAAGAAAATGCGAAAAAGTGTTTGTGGGTTATCGTCCCTAGTCACATGCTGGCGGCGAAAACAAAATGGCGGATCGCGTAGGTACCGATCGCGTGCGTGGTGGTGGTAAATTGTGCTCGGCTTTTTGTTGCAAGAACGCCCGTTGCAAACAGAGCTGCTTCGGGAAAACTTTCCACAAGTTCCATAAAGAAGAAAAAAGGTGGGTTGTGCAGTGATTATTTCATCAGGTTTACCTTCTTCAGAATGAGAATGAATGCCGCAATGGCTCGAGTCAACTCACTCAGTAGACTACAGCGTCAGCGAGTACTTACGACTGTGAGTGTGAGTCAGCAGTCAGTACAAAACAACAGTTTACACTTGATGACAAACTACCCGTGGGCATATTTGCCGAAACCTTTATCAAACCTTGCTTACGGGAAAACTACAGTACAAAGGTACATCACTCATCCGTTTTGCGTTCAGGCAGAGCGTTAGATTTAGACTGAAGATCTGATTTAGCTTTTTTTGTCTTTCCTTTTTGCTTAGTTTAACAATAACATTGTTGTTTTTATTGTCAAACTAGGTGCAGAATATGGATGCAATTCACAAGGCGAGAGGACTTTGAAAAGCTGCAGCCAGCTGATGTTCAAGGTCTCAAGCTTTGTACTGATCACTTTGAGGCCAACCAGTAAAACAATCCTGCAGAGAGGATCACTTGTGTGGAATGCTGTCCCGACATTGTTTGCAGTGCCCAATCCACCACCGAAGGTTATTTATTTATTGGTTTTAGGTTTTTGCAAATCAAAGAAGCACACTAATAAATGCAGGTTGACTCTGAGTAATGACAAGTTTGAGGCTGATGTAAGAATTGAAAAAAAAAGCATTGTTCCCATCAAATAATGCCTGTTTGCATTTAGCGCAAAATAATGATAAGGCCAACAAAAAAAAGTTACTTATTTTGGATTGACGTCTTGATTATGATGATATGATGAACTTATTTTGCCAAAAAACAGCCCCAAATGGCAAAAAAAGTATAGGGTCGGCGTCAACAACAAAAAAGTTGTATGTTTCTGGTCACCTGACCCTACCTATGTTTTCCCGATGACCCTAGACTTTTGTTTTTGCATTTTCAAAAATAAAAGGGGTATTCGAAAATCACTTGTTTTCCTGTTTTTCAACAAAATAAGTTAAAAAGATGGTTTAAAAAAAAAAGTTTAGAAAAAAAATCTCCACCTTTAGTCATGTTAGGCCACAAAAAAAGTCTGTTAAAGGTAACATAGGCCCCCCCAAAATAGCGTCGGTAGGTCGGCTTTTTATTTTTGTATTTTAGCCATCTGAATATTTTAATTTTATTTTTTAATGCCCCCCAAAAGTCTAGGGCCGGTGGGAAAAAAATAGGGTCGGTCCGGATATCGTAAACAGATTATTTTTTGTTTTGCCTTACCAGAAACATACACTTTTTTGTGTGGCCTAAGACCAATGCCATGAAATTGGGAGAATTGTTTCATTGGGACTGGGTGTTGGTTGTGAGTTTGTCAGTTAAAGAGCTGTGCATTTGCAGGTTGCTAGTGGGAGGAAGCCACCATCGCAAAGGGTAGCTACAAATGAAGCCAGCACCGACCTGTCGCCTGATGCACAAATTGTTCAACCAGGTAAGAGATTTTTAACCATGAAGAACACCCTGACATCAAAAAATGTTTAAACCCATCCATTACATAGTTGATAATTGCTGTATAGGGTGACGGGCGCTGTGGCGGGGTGGTAAGACGTCGGTCTATTAACTCGGAAGGTCGAGGGTTCGAATTCCGGTCGCGGCCGCCTGGTGGGTTAAGTGTGGAGATGTTTCCGATCTCCCAGGTCAACTTATGTGCAGACCTGCTAGTGACTTATCCCCCTTCATGTGTACACGCAAGCACAAGACCAAGTACGCACGAAAAAGATCCTGTAATCCATGTCAGAGTTCGGTGGGTTTTAGAAACACAAAAATACCCCGCATGCTTCCTCCGAAAGCGGCGTATGGCTGCCTAAATGGCGGGGTAAAAACGGTCATACACGTAAAATTCCACTTGTGCAAAAAAATGAGTGCGTGTGAAAGTTTCAGCCCACGAACGCAGAAGAAGAAGAAGAAGAAGAAGCTGTATAGGGTGGATGCATGGATGGATGAAATTGTACCTGTAGTTCCCACACGTAAAGATGTTATTTTATGTGTTTTGTGTGTGTGTTTTCTTTTTTAGATGACATTCAGGCGATCCTGGAGGACATAGGATGTAAAGCATCAAAGTCGTCATCTTCCCCATCCCCTCGTGAAGCGGAACTTCGGCAGAAGGTCAACAAACTGAGGAGCAAGGTTTTCCGATTAGAAAAGAAAACGATGGAACCCCGTGTAAAACGAGCGAGTAAATTAGCCAAGCCTCCCAAGGAAGACTTTGTAATAGAACAGTTGTCTCATATATTATCAGGCGAGGCGAGCTATTTTGCCATTTATGCCTGTTACATATTTACCGGTTATCTGCTGCTGTGTCCAATCCTGGCAGAGACGGGAACGCATGTTACCAAGGAGCCGAAGGAGAGTCAATGAGATGGGAGAATGTGATTAACAATTGCCAACTCTCTCCGTACAAAGAGGGTCCAAAGTTGTATCAAAATATAGATGGTCGGCAATTCAAAATAAAAAAAGACAATAGACAAAACATGTACTTCGGCTCATAGAGCCTTCTTTAATTTTTGACTCATTAAGTCCATGCTCCGAGAGTCCTTTTTTTAATTTTGAATTGCCTACCATCTATATTTTTATACATTTTCAAAAAGATTCAACAGTCACCTTCCGTTATTCTTGAACTTGGCTATCCCAGCCTTACCTCAACATTCGATATTCCTGTGATATTTTTGACGTAAAATCAATTTTTACTGTAAAACTCTTCGGCAAGAGGATTGGTCCAAGCAAACAAATAATAAACTTGTTAAGATTTTTCCTGATATTTCCGATCAATTGCCTATGGTTTTATTTAGCTAAAAGATTCAAACGTCACACCTATGACTCATGGCTATTTTTAAGGGGGGAGTAGCATCCCTGGTGTGTTGTTTGTGATGTACCTTTTAGTCTGTTTACAGTAACATAGGCACACAAAAAGAGGGTCGGTAGGTCGGCTTTTCTTAATTTTTTTTTTTATGACCATCTTTTTAAATTATTTTGCAAAAAAACAGGAACAAAATTGATTTTTTTTTCTTTTTCTTTTTCTCCAAATGCCAAAAAAAAGTCTAGGGTCGGCGGGGGAAAAATAGGGTTGGTCGGGATACCGTAAACAGACTATTTTGCTTTGTTTTGCCTAAGCAATGACTAACAAACTTTCTTTAGGGTCTGACATTGTATATACTATACAATTTTTGGGGTATTAACTAAATACATGTATACAGTTTTTGATTCCTTTTATACTTTTTCACAAATTAGCTCCCCTCCCCCCCCCCCTTTTCTTTTTGTAGTCTGCCCTGGGGGCGGGAGGTCTCCCAATTTCGGTTTCTAGGGTCACCTTATGCTTCCATATGAGCTGAGAACTTAATTTAAAATGGGCCTCGATTTTTTTTTATTTGTATTTTGTAATTGTGCCTTTGTCCAGTCACATGATTTCACTTTGTACTTAAAAACTTGGCACTGTCATCATTTATTGCTATTTATTGTTCAGTTGTTCAGTATTTATTGCTATTGGGCATCAGTTGTTCAGTTGCCCTGTTTCGAATGAGCCATGCATGCATTATGGATGTGTTTAGCGAATTGGGATACCTAAAGCAATGTAAAAGAAACAATGTGAAGCAAACATATAGCACCAAATAAAATAACCGAATCAGAATGGAAACTTCTTCGGTGTGTGTGTGTGTGTGTGTGTGTGTGTGTTTGCTGTTTTAAATACCGAAAATGTGAAAATAAAGCAAGTCACAGCATGAGAAAGATCGACTGTACTAGTCATGACAAAGCAGGAGACAGCCTGGTCAGCATGTAGAAAAGGGGAATAACTCGTATTTAGCCATTCTCATTTCTAAGCATGCCCAATGAGGAAGTTATCCTTCTTCCCATTGTAGTTTCTTTGTTTTTCTCTAGCCAAAAATGCCATTATTGCATTTAGATAGATCTGCGAACAAACGGGAGGTCACAACAAACGGTTGAGGAGGAAATCAGGAAGTCACAAAGTGTACATTCACTACATGTATCATGTGGTCGAATCTCGATCTTCCCAGTGTGGTAAGCAAGATGTGCAGATTGTTTTTGTTTGAACACACTGATTTACAGCTTTGATTTTAATTTGAAGTGTTCATCTCTGTTCAGCCACCCGGTTCTCTCCCACTGTTTCTCGCCCAGACCTCCAGTTAGATCTACGTCCAGTCAACAGATAAGAAGTGAATCACAGTGGACGCAGAACCATTCAATAGAAGTTGGCAGAATAATTTCTCACCCCTAGCTGGTAAGTTCTACAGTAAGTTTATGTGATCATAGGCTGGAAAAGCTGACATAATGAAGTTTTGATTTGTATGTTAACTACTTCGGGGTCTCCACTCAATGATAATGTATGGTGTATGAAGCATGCGCGCGCGCGTGTGTGTGTGTGTGTGTGTGTGTGTCCCCAGTATACTATGTGTTTGTGCCTGTCTATATCCCTGAGAGAGTTGATGAACGGGGAAACGGGCGATTGTGCCGTTTCCTTGTGAAATGGGGGCGCCATATGTCCATTAATTGCATATTGAGCATTATATGCATAGAATGCATTCTATGCGCATAGAAGGTGTTCTTAGAAACAGTATATGCGCATAGAATGCATTTTGTGCATAGAATGCATTCTATGTCATTCGTAAATTTGTATCTGAACAAAGAATTTATTTGTATAACATAAAATGTTATTCTATAAATGCTATAGAATGTAGTTCTATGCATTGGATTCAATTCTATACTTACAGGATTTGAATCTTTGTTACAGAGTAAGATTTCATATATTTGAATTTGATTCTTTGTTTTAAAAAAAGAGTTGTTGAACTTGAATTTAATCCTATGCTATAGAATTAAATTATATATGTAAAATGCATTCTATGGTGATCATAGAATGAATTGCGCGGCACATAGAATACATTTTGCACAAAGAATGACTTGTACACATGGAATACATTGTGAACATTTCATATATTGTGTACACAAAGAATCAAATTCTGTGATATATCACAATCTAATCAATTCTGTAACATAGAAATGCATTTTATAACAAGGAATGTTGTTCTCTAACATAGAATTCTTTCAATGTAAAGAATGTCATTCACTGTTATATAATTCAATTCGACGTAGAGAATAAAAATGTTATGTTATACAAATGAATTGTTGATTCACATACAAAATGCATAATACTAAAGAATACTTTCTATGTGCATAGAAAGCATTCTATGCAAAGAATGCTTTCTGTGCGCAGATAATGCATTCTAGATCTATGCACAAAGAAAGCGATTTTATGCGTATAGAATGCATTCTCTATGCATAGAACACATTACACGCATAGAATGCACAATATAGAATTAATAGACACATGGTGCCCCGTATTCAGTTGCTTTTCCTAATTCATAAAACAGTGTCACTAAGAAATTAACAAGGAGAAAAAGAAAGAAAACGGTCATATTTCCTTTTGTGTTATCTTTTGGTGCATGGGTTCATGGGGGTTTCAAATCCTGTTACCGACAGGTTCACAGTGTACCGCGACATTGCTTCGACCACCAAAAAATGATGCTTACATACGATTGCATTGGTGTGCTCTCTCTCTCTCTCTCTCTCTCTCTCTCTCTCTCTCTCTCTCTCTCTCTCTCTCTCTCTCTCTCTCTCTCTCTCTCTCTCGCTTTCACACACACACACATACACACACTTCACCATCCTAAATCATTTCACAATGATGTGTACAGTTACGTGTGTGTGTGTGTGTGTGTGTGTGTGTGTGTGTGTGTGTCACAATATAATGGCTTGACAGCTGTTCAAGTTGCCTGTTCAATTTCTGCGCAGATTCTACACACACCTCACGTACAGCACCTTGATGAGGACTGACGGTGGACTTGTGATGGCTTTATACCCTGCTGCATGTAGAACATCACAGTGCAATAATGGTTGGGTGGTTGTCTTTTATGAGAAAGACTTCAATTGATACACTCCCCCTTTTTTACATTTAGTCAAGTTTTGACTAAATGTTTTAACATCAAGGGGGAATCGAAACGAGGGTCGTGGTGTATGTGCGTGCGCGTGTGTGTGTGTGTGTGTGTGCGTGTGTGTGTGTGTGTGTAGAGCGATTCAGACTAAACTACTGGACCGATCTTTATGAAATTTGACATGAGAGTTCCTGGGTATGAAATCCCCGAACGTTTTTTTCATTTTTTTGATAAATGTCTTTGATGACGTCATATCCGGCTTTTCGTGAAAGTTGAGGCGGCACTGTCACGCCCTCATTTTTCAACCAAATTGGTTGAAATTTTGGTCAAGTACTCTTCGACGAAGCCCGGGGTTCGGTATTGCATTTCAGCTTGGTGGCTTAAAAATTAATTAATGACTTTGGTCATTAAAAATCTGAAAATTGTAAAAAAAAATAAAAATTTATAAAACGATCCAAATTTACGTTTATCTTATTCTCCATCATTTGCTGATTCCAAAAACATATAAATATGTTATATTCGGATTAAAAACAAGCTCTGAAAATTAAATATATAAAAATTATTATCAACATTTTTTTTTCGAAATCAATTTAAAAACACTTTCATCTTATTCCTTGTCGGTTCCTGATTCCAAAAATATATAGATATGATATGTTTGGATTAAAAACACGCTCAGAAAGTTAAAACGAAGAGAGGTACAGAAAAGCGTGCTATCCTTCTTAGCGCAACGAATACCCCGCTCTTCTTGTCAATTCCACGTGCACTGCCTTTGCCAGGGGAGGTGGAGTGACGATGCTACGAGTATACGGTCTTGCTGCGTTGCGTTGCGTTCAGTTTCATTCTGTGAGTTCGACAGCTACTTGACTAAATATTGTATTTTCGCCTTACGCGACTTGTTTTTTTTTCGGGGGGGGGGGGGGGGGGTCCGGGTGACTGACTGACTGACTGACTGAATGACTTTTGAGTTTTAACGTCCTCTTAGGACCAATTGGCCTATCTTGGGACAAGTAGGGGTTATATGCTACGTGGGGTGGGGGGCAAAACGCTGAAAAGACATACAGAAAAAGAACACATATATACGATCGTGTTATAGTTCTGGAAACCTGTTGTTGCGGTATTTCAAAATGGGGATTGAAGTGAAGATTTTTTGGGGAGTTGTTGCCTTAGTTTACGCCGAGTATGGTTGGTTAACATGAAGGGGCATGGGGGGGGGGGGGGGGAGTGCGGATTGACAGTTGAAGATAGGGGGTTGCGTGCAGTTGGTTTATATTTTGTGTGGGTTGTTATTGTGTGTTTTTTTCTCGCATGAACTAAGTATGCTCTTTAGAAGTTGAAAGTGTTAGAAACTGACTTTGACATTGATAACAGAATGCGCTAGCAAAATAATGCCAAGAAAGCACCTCAGCCGCTCAGTTAAAACCGGGCTTTCTTTTTTGTCATCACAACTCGAATACTTTTACACAGGGCAACTTTTTTGTCACCAAAACCACATTTTGGAATTCTAAATGGGAGACGGGGGTGTTCTTACCCCGTTCAAGCCAATCAATGTCATTACTTGTGAGCCAGGTCTCACGGTCAAAAAGATTCAATGAATATTGATCTCTGCCAGTCACGTTTTTGTTTGAGAGTAGTGTGCACGAAAGACAGACAGTCGAGCTAAACCTCAACACAAAATTCATGGAGAGAAAAATGAAGGGAGGGAGGGAGGGGGCATAACAGTGAGGATGTACTGATCGGACCTCGCGGCTTCAGTAGCTGGCAGTCAAGGATCCAGAGCAATTCTATACACAGAAAGCACATCACCTACTCGCCGTGTACCAATAAAAGTTGTAGACAGACAGACAGACACTGAACAGACAGACGGAGGCACTGCAATAAAAGTCTGAGTAAACACATACGCTAGTGTTTCCCCGATCACTGATCTGCACGGTTTAGCTCGGGGGTCTCTTTGGTCCACCACTCTTAGTCGTGCCCCCCCCCCCCTCTCTCTCTCTCTCTCTCTCTCTCTCTCACTCACTCTCCCCCCTTCTGCTAGGATCCTGCGCGGTATGCACCCTACCTGATGGTCAAGTAGCAGCCATGTCAAAAGTGTCATGCACTCAATATTCTCCAGCAAAAGAAGGTCACACCCCATCTTTAGGCAGTATATATATGTGAATAATACCATACCCCCCACCCGGATACGTACCAAAATTCAACAGTCTGGCTGCCGAGTCAATATCAGTGTGCCAAGTCAGAATTTCTTTTTAGAATATACTTTCCGCTTAAAACTTGAACCTCTGGTACTGCCTGAGAAACTTTACTTCCGTATCATGTACAAACGTGAAATCACTGAAACTCTGAACAACGAACACTGACTCGGTCATTGTCACCCTGATAGTTGCATATTTTACATTTGGGAACTTTTAAAACTGATCCGGCGAAAGTTGCGTATGGAGTTCCTGGCCCGATCTAGAAAGAACGTAGCCTACATTTTATATTTGAAATAAAAGTATAGTTTGGAGGGGGAAAAAAGGTAACAAAACAATTTGATAAAAGGTGTATGGTCAGTTTTACTTGCTTACCAATAGCCATATCATCTCTCTTTAAACATACGAATCCTGGGACTGTCTGTAACATGTTTTCACACACACAAAATTCATGGAGAGAAAAATGAAGGGAGGGAGGGAGGGGGCATAACAGTGAGGATGTACTGATCGGACCTCGCGGCTTCAGTAGCTGGCAGTCAAGGATCCAGAGCAATTCTATACACAGAAAGCACATCACCTACTCGCCGTGTACCAATAAAAGTTGTTTCATTTTTTTGCATCAGGCTGAACCAAGCGACCCTAATGTAATCATAGCAGACGACATGTGATCGAAAATGTGTCATGTGACTTAGCAGCTGACAAATCTGTGAAGAAAAGAAGCGTTCTTTGCTGGTAAAGGCGACATTCGAGCGAAGTTCCTGTTCTTATTGAGCAGTTTCTCTTCTTTCATAACAATGGCTTTACTGGTTACTAGAGAGCACCGAGTCATTGCAGTATGTATATATATATATCTTGATCAAGTTGATGTCTTTTGTGCAGTACGCTTTATTTAGTTGTTGCTTGTTTGCGTTTGTGTTTTCAACAGGCACATGCGCAGCCCTCAAAACACACCGCAACCCACCCTCCCTGTACGTTGGTCCAAGCGAAGTTCAGTTGTATGATTTACTACTTGATTTTATTTGTTCTGCTGCATTAGCATTGCCTCGACAACGTAACACAGCTGTTCGCAGTTCGCAGCTGTTGTTGTTTGTTGTTGCTGCTGTGTATGCAGATGCAACCTGGCTGTTGGAACTGTTCTTTCTCAAAGGTGTTTTGACAGTTTTTCTTTAGAATTCGTTTTTGTTAAGTTTGTTGCATATATATGTACAGATCTTCTAACTGTATGCAGTTTTGATTAACAGTTATATATTTGGCATAATTACTCACTCTTTTAGTTTAGATTTTTAATCTTTATTCTATTGTAGAAATTAAGAGAGGAGGAGGAAGAAGATCGATCATTACCTTAGTTTGATTATTATTTTGCAGGTTGTGAAACTGCAAAACAAGTGGGAATGATTGGGAGACTTCCATGGGTGTGCACCACATGTCATGGAACAATTTGCACTCTTCTGTTTGACAGTGAACATGTGAGCATTTCGGTTTTCACCCTTTTTTATAAATCACCCGAGAGACCAATATAATCTTTTACATGGGAAAGGATAATCCGTCCAGGAAATGTACCAACCAACTGCTCTTTGTATGTGTATAATGTTTACAAAAATCTTAGGTAATACATAGGTGTAACAAAACACAACTGTGCACAGGAAGGAGCCTGGTTCAATTACAGCAGCACATACAATTGTAGGATGTAGTATAACAATTATCATGTAACAGGTTCAGCAGATGTTTTGTGATTTACGAGAGTGTTTAAAGAAAGGGAAGGACAGTCGATCTTCAACAAGTTTGAGTGAAAACGTGCTAAGGCTGATTTTTTGGTGTTTACAGCTCAGTCCTTTCTGAAAAGTTGAATGGTTTACCGCAAATTTGGCATGAAATTCAACATTATCTATGGCAAATCCGTGCACCGAATACCAGATGAATGCATGTCAAGAAGCGTTTGAGCAGAAAGCGAAAGAAAGCGGTGAGTGTGAGAACTTTATGGCCAAACACAGCCTTGCAGTTTTTGTGTCTCAGTGCATGTAATGCTGTATACATGAGTTGTTCTTCTGTACTGGTGACAAAAAGGGGAAATACAGATCAAAATTTAGATTTGTAGTTTTGTTTTTGAAATATAGCTTTTCGTAAAGCAGAAATACTGTAGTATCTGATTTACAAAAGAAAAAATCACTGGTTTACATAGTTCTTAGATAATCTACCGTATTTGACGGACCACAAGCTGCGACTTTTTTTTTTTAAATCGCATTGCGGCTTATAAAAAGATGCGGCTAAAACGTTACCTAAACTTGAATATTTCACCTGATGGAAGTCGCCGCGGATTTTCATTTCGCTCGATTAGCGATTACTGGTACTTTATTAGCTCTCTACTCAAGACGGCGCTTTTCTCTTTCTTTCGCGAATCTTCGTTTGTCAACAAGTCGTCGTGACAAGATAGCGTACAGAGAAACACCGGATGTATCAGGATCTCGCGCGCGCGAGATTTCGTTTTTTTGTGTCTCGCGATAGTTGGAGGAGCGAGAGCCGCCATGTTGTGTTTTCGTCTGCTCGAAATGTGCGCAAAAGTCGTAAATCATCCCCAAAAAGCTTATTCCGGGCGGGACTACATGTGTGTGTTGGTTACAAATTGTGTGTGTGTGATATTTTTCTTCAAACTTTTTCACTTTTCTTCTTTGTTTCACTTGTTTATTCTGGGAGCTGATTTCGCCAAATACCCTACTTTGCCTGGTTGTTTTGATTGATTGACACGATCTGATTATATTTTTTTCAACGGCGGCTAATATAGGGACGCGGCCTATACGTGGCTCGTCCCAATTTTTTTTTTAAAAGTCGGGGGTGCGGCTTATACAACAGTGCGTCTTGTAATCCGTAAAATACGGTAACATATAAAGCTGGTTTCTGTGACGCCAGTGTTCAAAATCCTAAGCTTGCAGCACCACAACAAAATAAATGCCATTACACATTTAATTATTAGTGATAGCAGACATAAAACCATCCTGAATTCAGGTCAAAATGAGTTACTTCCTTTCGGGTCTCATTTATCCCTGCCTTTGTTTTCCTTCTCTGGAATTGGAAAGGAAACCGATTTTTTTTACATATTTAGAGCTTTTTGTGATGTGTTATTAATATAAGCAGATTCACGATCGTCGATAATGATTTTTCATGGTGTTGTGTAATTTTTGAATTACAAAGCAATTGATATGTAACATTGTAAGACAGTTTCAAGCGAGCTATCTTTCGCGGGTGTATTTACTGTGCAAACAACTCTAAATAAGGCAAAAGTGTCACGTGATAATCAACTTTGGCTACGAAGCAGACAATACTTTTTTCCGTAACCAGTTGGGAGTGATGCAACAATATCACGGTCTCCTTCCCACAGCAGTCTCAACATTTCGACTTGTTTTAACCTTAGAACGATGTCTTTATTTTATAACTGTGAAAAACAACGGAGATCACTGTCGAAGTCAGCCAATCTGCAATCACTTTCGTCTCAGTTGGGAGATAACTCTGTATTCTTGTTTTGATAGATTCCGCGCAGTAATTACGCATCCTGTCGGAGAGACCATGAGCGATAGCGTGGACCGATGATTATCAGAATGACATAAAACATGAAAAGTAATGGAAAATAATCTTCAGATGCTCACAACAAACTGGTAATGATTATGTTCAACTCTGCATGGGATAAAAGCATCGAAATGGCAGCGATCATGCCGGGGCGGGGATATAGCTCAGTTGGTAGCGCGCTGGATTTGTATTCAGTTGGCCGCTGTCAGCGTGAGTTCGATCCCAGGTTTGGCGGAAATTTATTTCAGAGTCAAATTTGTGTGCAGACTCTCTTCGGTGTCCAAACTCCCCCCCGTGTACACTACATTGGGTGTGCACGTTAAAGATCCCACGATTGACAAAAGGGTCTTTCCTGGCAAAAATTGCTTAGGCACAGTTAATAATTGTCTACCTATACCCGTGTGACTTGGAATAATAGGCCGTGAAAGGTAAATATGCGCCGAAATGGCTGCAATTACTGGCCGTATAAAATTTCATCTCGCACGGCATCACTGCAGAGCGCCTAGAACTGTACCCACGGAATATGCGCGATATAAGCCTCATTGATTGATTGATTGATTGAAAATCTTTTCGTTTCGTTCTGCTTCAAGTTCTGTCTCTTTCGTCACTATTTATGGTCTTGTTAAATATTAAAGACTTGCCTCTTTTTCAAAAGGTTAGCGGGGAGATTCACTCGAAGCACATTTAACAAAGTTATGCTGCCAAATCATCATATTATATCAACATTTCACCACACAGATCAATGCAAACAGTCGTGGTAGATGTGACTTTCACATGACCAAAGACTACTTACTAGCAGTAGCAGACGACAAACAGAGCAATCCAATGAAGAACAGTTACTCCGGTTATTCGTCTTCGGTTATTTCCCCTGCCATAATGGGGCCGTCACACGCTGCAATTTTCCTAAGATTCACACAGCCACACGGCCGACTGAGTCTTAGAAAAGAGCTACGACAAAGCTACGACTCTGTCTTATGAGATTCCCTCGTAGCAGATTGGGCAACTTGGTCTATCCCCGAGAGACTGTCGTAGGGCAATCGTAGCGCAAAGCCAATCGGCCTTCACGCCGTGACTTGAAAAAATGGCGGACAGTGTTTTTTTGTCGATTCAAAACATTTTGGAAGAATAGTTTCTTACTCAGATATAAAGGTGACGTTTTAGGCGTGTACAGCGGTCGGGAACCTTTAATTGCAACTGTCTGGGAACTTACTTTCTCACATAGGCATAATGCTGGAAGTTATTTTTCAGAAAGGTAGAGCAAAGTTTGAACATTAGCGTCTGCTCTTGCGCAGCGCGTTTGCCGTGTTCACTGTGATACGTCACTTCCGCTCCCCCCCTTGCATGGAGTTATTGTTCGTCAATCGTTCGTCAATCGTTCATCGTGTGCCGGGTCAATGACATTGACAATGGCCTAAGATTTGATCTGCGATCGGCTCTTGATTGGATTGCGGGAATAAATCTCACGATTGAATCGCCCGTGTGACGCCAACTTAAGTTTTCTTGCAGATCTGTGGTTTGTAATTCATGTTGTGAAATCAACTAGTGTCAGTGGAAGATTTTTCCAGTCTTTTCAGCCCCATAAGTTTTATGCCGTCCGAAAAACTTTAACGTTGGATATTTCTTGGACACTATTCAGTCTATCAGTACCAAATTTGGCAAGATGGTGTATGATGACAAGGCCCCAAAAAACATACATAGCATCTTGACCTTGCTTCAAGGTCAAGGTCGCAGGGGCCATAAATGTTGTCTAAAAAACAGCTATTTTTCACATTTTTCCCATTTTCTCTGAAGTTTTTGAGATTGAATACCTCACCTATATATGATATATAGGGCAAAGTAAGCCCCATCTTTTGATACCAGTTTGGTTTACCTTGCTTCAAGGTCAAGGTCACAGGAGCTCTTCAAAGTTGGATTGTATACATATTTTGAAGTGACCTTGACCCTGAACTATGGAAGATAACTGTTTCAAACTTAAAAATTATGTGGGGCACATGTTATGCTTTCATCATGAGACACATTTGGTCACATATGATCAAGGTTAAGGTCACTTTGACCCTTATGAAATGTGACCAAAATAAGGTAGTGAACCACTAAAAGTGACCATATCTCATAGTAGAAAGAGCCTTCTTCTTCTTCTTCTTCGTTCATGGGCTTAGACTCCCACGTTCACTCATGTTTTTAGCACGAGTGGATTTTTACGTGTATGACCGTTTTTTTACCCCGCCATTCAGGCAGCCATACGCCGATTTCGGGGGAGGCATGCTGGGTATTTTTGTGTTTCTATAACCCACCGAACTCTGACATGGATTACAGGATCTTTTCCGTGCGCACTTGGTCTCGTGCTTGCGTGTACACACGAAGGGGGTTAAGTCACAAGCAGGTCTGCACATAAGTTGACCTGGGAGATCGGAAAAATCTCCACTCTTAACCCACCAGGCGGCAACGACCGGGATTCGAACTCACGACCTTCCGATTAGGAGGCCGACGTCTTACCACCAAGCCACTGCGCCCGTCAGAAATAGCCAATAAGCACCATTGTACTTCCTATGTCTTGAATTAACAGCTTTGTGTTGCATGACCTTGGATGACCTTGACCTTGGGTCCAGGTCACATGTATTTTGGTAGGAAAAATGTGTAAAGCAGTTCTTAGTGTATGATGTCATTGCTAGGTTTAGTTATTTGACCTTGACCCTGAAGGTCAAGGTCATGTAAAGCTCAAGGTCAAGCATGTGAGTCGTATGGGCTTTGCCCTTCTTGTTATATATTGAACTGCGAGCGAAAACGAGCTGTTCACTTTTTGAAAAAGCAACGAGTGTAAATCTGGTACGAAACAACAAGCCATGTAGTATTCTGTTTATCCTACATACTGTACTTACGTGTATTTTACTGAAAATGACCTGCAGTCGAGGCAGCTAAATTGAAGACGCTTGTTTTGGAACCTCGATCTCTTCTAAAGCCTCGTGCAATCTTTTACGTCAAAGCAAAGACACGTCACTCTGAAAGTGTGGCGTGACGTGTTAGTTCCAAAGATTCATCGAGTGTAATTAGCGAGCGCAATTTTTGTTTCTATAATGACGTTTGTCTCTGTGACTTTGGCACCATAAGCAGTGGAAAAACAGGTCCCTGCCAGACTTGCTTGACATGACCTAATTTACATGATATACACATGTGTGATTTGAACGATTATTATCTCACGGGTGTCTCTCCCACATAAACTTGTTTATCCTACATACGTGGGAGAGACACCCGTGAGATAATAATCGTTCAAATCAAGTTTATCCTACATACGTGGGAGAGACACCCGTGAGATAATAATCGTTCAAATCACACGTGTGTATATCATGTACATGAGATCATGTCAAGCAAGTCTAGCAGGGACCAGGTTTTCCACTGCTTATGATGCCAAAGTCACCGAGACAAACGTCATTATAGAAACAAAAATTGCGCTCGCTAATTACCCTCGATGAATTTTTAGAACTAACACGTCACGCCACACTTTCAGAGTGACGTTTCTTTGCTTTGACGTAATAGATTGCACGAGGCTTTAGAAGAGATTGAGGTTCCAAAACAAGCGCGTCTTCAATTTAGCTGCCTCGACTGCAGGACATTTTTAGTAAAATACACGTAAGTACAGTATGTAGGATAAACAGAATACTACATGGCTTGCTGTGTCGTACCAGATTTACACTCGTTGCTTTTTCAAATAGTGAACAGCTCGCTTTCGCTCGCAGTTCAATATTTTAAAAAGCAACTCGTGTAAATCTGGTACGACACAGCAAGCCATGTAGTATTCGCTATGTATGCGTGTTTAGGTGGTATCAGCCATCTGCACTTATGGCAAAATGACCGAGATTTTGTACGTGCCACTGTGGTGACACGTGGGTGGGAGATGGATACCGTCTCTGGGTCTGCACATAAGGTTGACCTGTGTCCGTCCCGGCCCGGATTCGAACCAGCGACCTTTCGATCACAAGTCCAGTGCTCGACCACCTGAGCTACCCGGGCCCTCTTTGTGACCAGTTTCTCCCCTAGACTGTATTGAAATATGTGTCAGTGTGAGCTGACCCTCACTTGTCACCAGTAGCAAAGAACAACCTCATTATTATGTAATAGCAGATATTTTGTACAAATATTTGCTCTTCTTTTTAATAGATTTACTTTAAATATTTTTTCAGAGTTGTAAATGGTTGGCTACACTGTAGCAGTGACTGTCGGGTGAAGGATCAACTTCAGCTCATTTTCTGACCTCATGGATCAACATGTATGCAGACTCTGCTGACCGCCTGAGCTTCCTGGGTGTGTACATATTTGTATCTATATATAAAAGGCCTCTGTCCATCAATCACACTTTTGATTGCCTGAAAGTTTGTATGACACATGCAGTTCCTATACCCTCAAAGGATTGTTTAAACTAGAACGCAACACTTAACTCCGGTTTAACCCCCCACGGGTTAGGGGGAGTCCCATATTGGTTGGGACTAGAAAGAATTTACCCGATGCTACCCAGCATGTCGTAAGAGGCGACTAACGGTTCTGTTTCTTCTCTTCTTTTGTCTTATTTCTGCCTTACCAGTCCTTTCACCTATATTTCCTTCCAAGAAAACTCTCCCTACTATTCCCTGCAGTTTTACAATTCTTTTCTTGTTGTCTTATTTCTACCTGACTGGATCCATCACCTTTATTTCACTTACCAAAAGTCTTCTTTTCCACATCCTTATTTCTCTGCACCCCGCATGTCGTATGAGGCGACTAACGGATTCTGTTTCTCCTTTTACTTTTGTTAAGTGGTTCTTGTATAGAATATAGTCAATGTTTGTAAAGATTTTAGTCAAGCAGTATGTAAGAAATGTTTAGTCCTTTGTACTGGAAACTTGCATTCTCCCAGTAAGGTCATATATTGTACTACGTTGCAAGCCCCTGGAGCAATTTTTTTATTAGTGCTTTTGTGAACAAGAAACACTTAACAAGTGGCTCTATCCCATCTCCCCCCTTTCCCCTATCCCATCTCCCCCTTTCCCTCGTCGCGATATAACCTTCGTGGTTGAAAACGACGTTAAACACCAAATAAAGAAAGAAAGAACTCCGGTTTAAGTTTAAGCCATGAAGTTCAAACTGCTTTCTTTCGCTTATGCCTCTTTGCTGATTTGTTTGCATTTTGGCATGAATTTAGACACAAATCAGTATGCTAAAATCCAGAAGAATCTGTCAAGAAACGCCTTAGCCAAAAGCATGCAAGCGCTTAATGGCCAAGCACAGCCAGCTCTTTTTGACCTTTACAAAGGGCCACAGTCAGAGACTGTAGAGTACACTGAGAGACCATTCATACTTCTTTGCGCTAAGGTAGGACTGGCTATGTTTTTATCACGGCTTTGTCAACAAACTGTCAGTTCTGTTCGGCTGACAGTGCTGCAGACATTCACTGGATTGAAAAATGTGTTCATTATTGTTTGTGAACATCCTTTTTTAAAAGACCTGGAAAAAAGCCCCAGAACTGATTATATAATACATGATATTAATATGTAATTGAATTTAAATTTTCTTTTCAAGTCAATGTCTTTTCACAAATGAGCCTTAGTTGTTTTTGTGAGTTTTAGTCAGACATCAACACAATATCCTGAATGCATAGTTCAGTCTCAGAGTGGGAGAATGTTTGAGGCATAAATTGCTTTTGACAACAAAAGTTCCCGGTTGAATCGAGAAGCTCCCCCAAAATAATTTAGACATGCCTAAAGCCAGCATAGTGCAAGCAGATTTATTTGTGTATGTTTATTTGTTTGTTTATTTGTTGCTTAACGTCCAGCCGACTACGCAGAGCCATATCAGGACGAGGAAGGGGGGGATGAAGGGGGCCACTTGTCAAGCGATTCCTGTTTACAAATGCACTAACCCATTACTTGTGTCCCAGCAGGCTTTAGTAAAACTAAATTAATACCTACTGGAAGATTACCAGTTTCCAGTATGTTAAAATAGGCTTAACCTACCGTACTTTCCGGGTCATAAGGCGCGACTTTTTTCCTCGAGTTCGACCCCTGCGTCTTGTATAACGAAGCGTCTAATCCGTGTATGAAATACGAAAAAAATCAAAGAGACCGCCTGAGTACCAGTCAAACAACTTGTGATAATGCATGTTTCAGCTACTAGGTACTGCCCTGGCCAAGTTTCCTGAGCTCTCAAGCCACCCAGCTATCACAATGCCTGCGCCTTTGATCTGGCCGCACACACAGAGCACACATAATTATTTCCACTCTGTTAAACTCGGTCACTGACCGGTCACTGACCGGTCACTGACCCGGTGCAGGAAGTATTTCCTCTCTCAGATATGACAGGGGAACCACCTCTCATGGCAAAAACTGGGTCATTGACCCCTGGGAAGAAGGTCGTGTCTATAAACAAGGCCACCCAGCTATCACAATGTCTTTGATCTCGCCGCACACACAGAGTTCGACTCTGTTAAACTCGGTCACTGACCCCGAAGCAGGAAGTGTTTCCTCTCTCAGATATGACAGGAACCACCTCTCATGGCAAAAACTGGGTCATTGACCCCTGGGAAGAAGGTCGTGTCTATAAACAATGGACCTGACTTTGATCTCGCCGGCTTATTTTCATTACGGTATACTTTTTCAATTTTGGTGCGCCCTATCGGCCCCCTGCGTCCAATGGGTGACTGGATTACAATTTTTTTTTTAAATGTAGCAAAGTGCACTTCGCTACCCTAAACACTCTACTCATCGCATAGCGAAACAGCCTTGTGTACAGTACAAAACGGGATAACCCATCCCATAGCAGACGATACGATGATGCGCGCGCACCTTGCCGGCGCAAATTCTAATACAATACCTTTCTTTATATATCTACCTAACTTCTATCTTTCAAAGTCCCTTTTATCTTTGATACGGTCCTAATTATATTTAGGTTTGCATAGAAGTCACTGATTAGGCTGGATGGCTGCATATTATTGTGTTATTTACGATAATGCTTCGAACTGACCAAAGCGTCACTCTGACCTTGACCGGTTTTCATGTATCATCGAGAGAAATTGATTCTCACAAACTCATCTTTGTCTTTTCAATCATTGTTTTGTCATTTTTGTATCACTATTACATATCCCGTACCTATGTTGCATATGATTTTAGTTTGTTTATAAGGATTTGGTTGTAATGAGTGATGCTTGGTTCCTCTGCAAAGATTGCTAATTTATGCAGACAGGTACTCGCGCAGGAATTTAGCCGATTCCATTTACTTTCGGACTTTACCGCTTCGTACTAAGTCAATATATAATTTTCCCCCAAGTAACGCATATCATGATGTTTGTCTAGGGTTCTTCTTTTTATCTGTATGATTTATGAGTTTGTCCATTATTCCAGTTTAGAGAGTTTTGTAATTTTCCGCACTGAAGTTGGTTCAGTGCCTTCACTAGGACCATTGTTTTTGCATCCTACTAAATAAATATAAGTTTTTACGAAATGTGATCTATTGCAATGGAAAGCTAAAGGTCGTAGCTTTAATTTGATGTATTGTTTGTTATGATAGGTTATGTATTTGTTTAAATAACGTAGGGTAAAGCAAGTGTAAGAAACACAGATTCCGTGTTTCTGGCCGTATTCAGTCCGATTTTCATCACCGCCGGACGGTGCTTTCTGTGCAGTCCGCGCCGGGGCTATAAGTATAGGCCGGACACCGGCATAAGCATGCATTCGCTCATAGCAGCTGAACACGACACTACACTTGCTTTGCTGTCTACGGGTTTCGCCTTCGGCCTCTACGTTTCCTTGCATTGTTTTCTTGAATAAAAAGTTGAAACAAGACGCTTGGACTTGGGCTTCGTGTCTACTACTACCCTTCCACTCCTCCACTACATTTGGCGCTGCGCAGCAGGGTACAGAAGCATCAACTGAAAGAAGACAGTACAGGCAAACATGGCGGACGAGGCAAACACCCCCAACCTGCGGCTCTGCAAGCTGAGGCGTTTCACCGGCGAGGGCGACTGCGCCGAGACTTTTATTCAGGAGGCCAAGCTGATCCTGCAGCTACAGACGGTCCCTGCACTTGCTGCAGCGGCATGGATTCTTGGAGCGCTGGAAGGGCTCGACAGGAGGTCATCAGGCGACCAGCAGCTGAGGTCAACACGCCGGCCAAAATTTACGCCATCTTGGAGCAGACGTGGGGCGACCAGCGAGATAGTGTCGCGCTGGCTGCCGCCTTCCACAGGCGACAACAAGGTCTCGGCGAGTCCGTTAGCGAGTACGCCAGCCACCTACGCGCTGCGCTGCGTGGGCCAAGACCAATGCTGCCGAGGCCAACACACTGAACGACAATACGCTGCGCAAGACCTTCGCCACAGGACTCCACCCACAATCCCTGAAGCGTGACATGTGCCGCTTCCTGCGAGAAAAGCCGGCCGCCACCTTCGACGAGGTCACCAGCGAGGCCATGCGATGGATGCGGGAAGATAGCCCTGCTGAAGCAACAGCTGAACAAGTCTTCGCTGCACCGGACCCCTCCATCGCAAGGCTCGAAGCACGCATCGCTGACCTCACCACGGAGACAGAGTCCCTCAAGCTACAACTGGCGTCACAACCACCACCAGCTGCACCGACGTACCACCATCACCAACAGCAGAACCATCAACCCCAGTGCAACTGGTGTGGCAGAGTCGGCCACCGGGAATCCGACTGCTTCCAGAAACAGCGGTACCACAACAAACAGCGGCATCGGCCCCGACAACAGCAACAACAACAGCACCAGCAGCATGAACAACTTTTAACCCCCGCTGTCACAAAACATTCAGCGGGGGGTAGGAAGAAGAAGACATCACTCACCGGCCAGTGTCCAACTGCCGATATCTCAATCAACGGATGCCCGGCCGAAGCTCTACTCGACACAGGTAGCGAGGTGACGACCGTCACCGACACATGGGTGGCCCAGCATCTCGCCCACTGCGACATCAGTGCCTGCCATGTCACCCTTCTAGCTGTCAACGGCGCTGAAGTTCCCTACTCCGGGGTCATCGTCGTCGACATCTCCATCCTGGGCCACCTCTGCAAGGATGTTCCAGTCCTTGTCATCAAGGAGCCTACCGAGCCGTTCATGCAGAACCGCAAGAAGCGACTGCCGGTCTTGGTGGGCATGAACGTCCTTTCAACTTGCCTGCCCCAGATGTCCAACCTCCCTCCTTCCCTGCAAGCTGCTGTCCGGGAAGTTCGACTAGATCGCAACTCAACACGTGGTCTAGCTCGGACTTCCACTCCCTGCTCAATCCCTGCCTACTCCATGGCCACAATCCGGGTTACTAGCAACCAGAGGTACACCCGGCAATTGCTGGCTTCCCCCCTTTCCCATCCCCTTCCTGGCGGTCTGCTGACTGTCCCCACCTTGGTCGCTGGGGACCCCTCCTGCCGGTTCATCAGGATCGCAAACCTCTCTCCTGAGGACAAGACGCTGCCTGCCAGAACGCCGATCGCCACACTGCACGCCACTGACACAGTCGAGAGCCAGTCCGACGTCACCTACAGCGCTACAGTCAACGAGCTAGTCATCTCCACGCAGCGCCTGTCTTCAGGAGACACAAAAACACCGGCACCAGCTCCATTCCATCTGCCAGACTTCGATGGAACCAGCAGCCAGAAGCAACGCCTCGAAGAGCTGCTCAGCAAACGAGCTGACGCGTTCCAGACCACTCCAGCAGACTTGGGCTACTGCGACGCCGTCCACCACAAATTGAGGACGACAGACTCCAAACCTGTCGCCCAGCCTTACCGCCGCATTCCCCCAAACAATTTCAAGGAGGTGCAAGAGCATCTGAAGGAGCTGCTCGACCGCAATATCATCACAGAGAGCCATAGCCCTTACGCTGCCCCAATTGTCATCGTCAGGAAGAAGGACGGCTCCATCCGCCTCTGCGTCGACTACCGCCGGCTCAATTCCAAGACAGTCGGCGACGCCTACCCGCTGCCACGAATCCAGGAGTCCTTTGACGCACTGGTGGGGTCTCAATACTTCTCGACCCTCGACCTGGCCAGCGGCTACCACCAGATTGCGATGGACCCGGCGGACCAGCACAAGACGGCGTTTGTCACCCCCATGGGCCTCTACGAATACACACGCATGTCCATGGGACTCATCTCTGCCCCAGCCACGTTCCAGCGTCTTATGCAGACCACGATGTCAGAGTTCTTGTTCCAGTTCTTGCTCGTCTACCTGGACGACCTCCTCGTCTACTCCAAGACCTTTGACGAGCACCTGGAACACCTCGACCGCCTGCTGGAACGTCTCATCAAGACAGGCCTCAAGATCCGACCAGACAAGTGTCAGTTCCTTCGCCGCCAGGTCACCTATTTGGGCCACACAATTTCGGCAGAGGGCATCAGCTGTGAAGCCGGCAAGGTCGACGCCGTGGTCAACTGGCCTACGCCCACGACCACCACTGAAGTCCGCAGTTTCCTCGGGTTCGCAAGCTATTACCGGCGCTTCATTGCCAAGTTTTCGAAGCTCGCGGGTCCTCTGCACGACCTGGTGGCAGAGGCCGAAAAAGGCACCAAGAAGAAGAAGAAAACAGACCTGAGGCACCTCTGGCAAGACACGCATCAAGCCACTTTCGACGCCATGAAGCGAGCCCTGACCTCGGCCCCAGTCCTTGCCTACGCTGACTTCAAGCAGCCTTTCATCCTGGAGACAGACGCCAGCCACGACGGACTTAGCGCCATCCTCTCCCAAGAACAGGAAGGACGACGCAGAGTCATCGCCTACGCGAGTCGACGATTGCGGCCGACAGAGAAAAACCAGGCTGCATACAGCAGCATGAAGCTGGAATTCCTGGCAATAAAATGGGCAATTTCCGAAAAATTCAGACACTACCTGCTGGGGGCCACATTTACCGTCCTCACGGACAACAACCCGTTGGTCCACTACAAAACGGCCCCCCTCGGAGCTCTGGAACAGCGCTGGGCAGCCCAACTGGCTCAGTTCAATTTTACGATCAAATACCAGCCAGGGAAAACAAACCCCGCTGACGCTCTCTCCAGGATGCCCCCGTCATTTCCCTCTCCCACGACGTCCACCTCCCTCCCCCCTGAATTGGCAGCAGCGCAACAAATCTGCTGCGAGCGACAGGCTGCCGCCATCCCAGACGTCGCTCCCGCCTTCCATCATCCAGACACAAAAGCAGAGCCTGAGACAATCTTCCCTCGGCTGTCGTCCACAGAACTACAACGGCTTCAGAGGGAAGACACCACCATCGGGCCTGTTTTAACGACCTGGCCCACCAAACCTGCCACAGGCCAAGACCGTCAGCTGCGCAGTCTTGTACAACAGCACGACCGTCTCTATCTTAGAGATGGCGTCCTCTATAGAAAGGTAACTGACTCCATCCACGGGCCCCAGTTCCAGCTCGTCCTGCCGTCAACACTCCGTCCAGATGTCCTAGCCATGCTACACGACAACATGGGTCATCAGGGCTACGACAGAACCATGCAGCTTCTTCGGTCCAGGGTCTACTGGCCAGCAATGTACAGCCAGGTGAAGCAGTACCTCGACAACTGTCAGCGCTGCTGTATGGGTCGTCTCCCCTCAACGACCCACACCACTTCTACGCCTCTGCTGGCCAGCCGCCCTCTTCAGGTCCTCGCCGTGGACTTCACCAAGCTAGAAATTGCCAGCGACAACCGCGAGAACGTCCTCGTCCTCACTGATGTCTTCAGCAAGTTCACACAGGCGATTCCCACCAGGAATCAAGAAGCTGCGACGGTGGCGAAAGTCCTGGTCAACAACTGGTTCCAGCGCTTCGGGGTTCCGGAGCGAATCCACAGTGACCAGGGCAGAGACTTTGAATCCAAACTCATAAAGGAACTCTGCGACATGTACGGCATCAAAAAGAGTCGCACCACACCGTATCATCCGCAAGGCAACGGCCAGTG
Source organism: Littorina saxatilis (assembly GCF_037325665.1). Taxonomy (NCBI): domain Eukaryota; kingdom Metazoa; phylum Mollusca; class Gastropoda; order Littorinimorpha; family Littorinidae; genus Littorina; species Littorina saxatilis. Next base: position 85,668 of record NW_027128161.1, read on the forward strand.
CGAACGGTTTAACAGGTCAATGCATAACCTGTTACGCTCCCTGCACCACGAGCAGAAGACCAGGTGGCCCCTTCATCTCCCGGAGCTGGTCCAGGCCTACAACAACACACCCCATGCGTCCACGGGCTTCGCACCACACTTCCTGCTCTTCGGGCAACAACCCAGGCTGCCCGTTGACGACATGTTGGGCTTCCCAGCCCCAGCAGCCAGCGGCACCATCGACTGGGTGCGGCAACATCGCCTGCGTTTGACAGAGGCTCATCAGAAGGCCTTTGACCACCTTCAACAGGCGGTGGTCAAGAGGACAGCGCTCACTGACAGACGCGCTGCAGACCACGGCCTCAACGTTGGCGACCACGTCTACCTGCGGAACCGGGTCCTGGGGCGCAACAAAATCCAGGACTATTGGAAGCCAGACATCTACAGAGTGACCTGCCGCGTCGCTGAACATCAGCACGTCTACCTCGTCGCGCCTTTAGCTGGTGGCGCGGAGCGAGCGGTCAATAGAAAGGACTTGCTGCCAGCCTCCGAGACTCTTGACAATCAAGACGAGGATACACCGTCTTCGGCTACCTCAGTGCCGAGTGAAACAGACTCTGAGAGTGACAGTGATGACGAACTCTGGATCACACTTCCAAGGCCCAGACCTGCGGCTCTTGCGGGTCCGGCTGTGGTTGCTGTGCCTCCTCCTGCACCTGTTGCTCAACCGGTACCAGCACCTCGCCGGTCACAACGAATTGCTTGCATGCAAGGTAACAATTAACTTGATTTTATTTTTTGAATGATCGTTTACTCGGTAGGCTGAATTTGACTGATTCAGCTAATGAACAATGCTACTAGTACTAGCATTCAACTGGGCTAAATAATGTTTTGCACATAAAACTCGCGAGTGTATCGTAACCCATGTGTATCGTTGCGATTTTTTTCCCCGTTTTCATCACATATTATTTCTGGAGATCAGTAAGGTCTGAGTAGTAGTCGGTTAAAAGTCCAAAGTTAAGCCCTCAGTGCCATTGGCCCGTAAAGCTACCTATTTACGATTTAGGCGCAGAAACCCCCACAATTGATGAACGGGAATTATGATTGACACATATATTTTGGGTAATGAACTCGTATCTAACTCATGACGTGGTGATATAGTAAGATGCCTTTACTGTAAAGCCGTGAGCGAGAGTTTTTGTGAAGTGTTGAGCTTGTGCATACAAGAACACACATTGAAAGAGAAATCCTATATTATCAACTAAACGGATTGGTGGGGATGAAGGTTGCATTTTTGTATGGTAGTGTTGACATTGTGTTACTTTTTCTCAGTGGAGAAAATTTAATAAATGTAGCAATGTTTTCCCATGAAATTCCTGATTGTTTGCACTTTTATGTTTTTGACGCAGTACTTTGATCATATGTGAGACACTTTGTAAAATGCAGGCCTCACTTTTGATTTAGCAAAGCTGGTACTGATCACGAGAACATGTTTTTGTAACTGTCGATTTTCTCAGTAACATATGTGAAAGTCATAGGCAAAGTTTTCGCAATTTTTCTCTTTTTGGATAATCTAAGATGGTTTGATAAATTCAGCCCTTAGGCTTTCCTGTTTTTCTTAAAATCAGCGCGGCCGCTGATATGTAAAAGAGTTGGGGGGGATGTAGCAAAGTGCACTTCGCTACCCTAAACACTCTACTCATCGCATAGCGAAACAGCCTTGTGTACAGTACAAAACGGGATAACCCATCCCATAGCAGACGATACGATGATGCGCGCGCACCTTGCCGGCGCAAATTCTAATACAATACCTTTCTTTATATATCTACCTAACTTCTATCTTTCAAAGTCCCTTTTATCTTTGATACGGTCCTAATTATATTTAGGTTTGCATAGAAGTCACTGATTAGGCTGGATGGCTGCATATTATTGTGTTATTTACGATAATGCTTCGAACTGACCAAAGCGTCACTCTGACCTTGACCGGTTTTCATGTATCATCGAGAGAAATTGATTCTCACAAACTCATCTTTGTCTTTTCAATCATTGTTTTGTCATTTTTGTATCACTATTACATATCCCGTACCTATGTTGCATATGATTTTAGTTTGTTTATAAGGATTTGGTTGTAATGAGTGATGCTTGGTTCCTCTGCAAAGATTGCTAATTTATGCAGACAGGTACTCGCGCAGGAATTTAGCCGATTCCATTTACTTTCGGACTTTACCGCTTCGTACTAAGTCAATATATAATTTTCCCCCAAGTAACGCATATCATGATGTTTGTCTAGGGTTCTTCTTTTTATCTGTATGATTTATGAGTTTGTCCATTATTCCAGTTTAGAGAGTTTTGTAATTTTCCGCACTGAAGTTGGTTCAGTGCCTTCACTAGGACCATTGTTTTTGCATCCTACTAAATAAATATAAGTTTTTACGAAATGTGATCTATTGCAATGGAAAGCTAAAGGTCGTAGCTTTAATTTGATGTATTGTTTGTTAGGATTGGTTATGTATTTGTTTAAATAACGTAGGGTAAAGCAAGTGTAAGAAACACAGATTCCGTGTTTCTGGCCGTATTCAGTCCGATTTTCATCACCGCCGGACGGTGCTTTCTGTGCAGTCCGCGCCGGGGCTATAAGTATAGGCCGGACACCGGCATAAGCATGCATTCGCTCCTAGCAGCTGAACACGACACTACACTTGCTTTGCTGTCTACGGGTTTCGCCTTCGGCCTCTACGTTTCCTTGCATTGTTTTCTTGAATAAAAAAGTTGAAACAAGACGCTTGGACTTGGGCTTCGTGTCTACTACTACTACCCTTTCCACTCCTCCACTACAAAAAGAAGGGGGTGCGTCTTAGATAACGAAGCGCCTTGTCACCCGGAAAGTACGGTATCTACTGCTGGACTTACATCAGAACACTAACAGATTAAACTATACATGAATCGCGAGACAAGCGGCAAGAGAAGAGATTTTTGGAAAAAATACAGGTGAATGAGCAAGAAGGCAGAAAAAAGAAAAGAATTCATGAAGAAAAAGAGAGCATGACAGGAAAGAGCAACCAAAAATCTACCTAACAGCAAACTAGAAAGCTCCTGCGGTTCCAAAAACAGGAGGGGCCTTTAATTTCATAACCGCAGTGCCCCACTGCGGGAATTTGTGTATGTGCTTGTATGTACAAAGACAGATAATTTGCACAAGTGTTGGCTCTTCATTTTTAATTATTTTTTCAGGATCCTTGGGGGGTTCCACTGTATCTGTGACTTTTGGACAACATATCAAGTTCTGGTGGTTTTTTGACCTAATGGATCAACATATGTGCAGACCTGCTGAGTGCTTGAGGTAAATTGGTGCATTTAGATATTTCATTTCATTTCATTTTCATTACTTTACTAGTCTTTATTGTCCCATCGCTGGGAAATTCGGGTCGCTTCCTCCCAGTGGAAAGCTAGCAGCAACGGAGTCGCGCTACCCAGGTGTCTGCGTGTTTAGGTGTATTCAGCCACCTGCACTTATGGCAGAATGACCAAGGTCTTTTACGTGCCATTGTGATGACACGGGGGTGGGACATGGCTTCCGTCTCTGGGTCTGCACATAAAGTTGACCCGTGTCCGTCCCGGCCCGAATTCGAACCTGCGACCTTTCGATCACAAGTCCAGTGCTCTACCAACTGAGCTATATTGTTTTGCCTACCTGAGAGATACCACCCATGTGTCATGATGTGATAAATGAACCATCTCTTCACAGGCGTGCTGTCTATCATGTAAATGAGGTTGGTTCAAACACCATGTCTGACAGGGATGTCATTTTCCACTGCTTATGCAAAATCTCCGAGACAAACTTCATTCTCAAAACACTCGTGAGAAAATGACAAGCCCAAAAGTGTTCCGAGAATGACTTTGCATCTGTGACTTTGTAATCATGAGCAGTGGAATATATAAGGTCCCTGCCAGACTAGCTTGCCATGACCTCAATGATATTCCCACATGTGGGTGTATGGTTTAGTTACTACATGGGTTATCTCTCCGGTACGTAGGAATTTAAAAACAGAATACTTCATGGCTTGCTGTGTGGCACCAGATTTACACTTATTGCTTTTCAAATATTGAAATATTCACGACGGGCGCAGTGGCGTGGTGGTAAGACGTGGGCCTCATAATCGGGAGGTCGTGAGTTCGAATCCCGGTCGCTGCCGCCTGGTGGGTTAAGAGTGGAGATTTTTCCGATCTCCCAGGTCAACTTATGTGCAGACCTGCTAGTGACTTAACCCCCTTCATGTGTACACGCAAGCACAAGACCAAGTGCGCACGGAAAAGATCCTGTAAACCATGTGGGAGTCGGTGGGTTATAGAAACACGAAAATACCCAGCATGCCTCCCCCAAAATTGGCGTATGCTGCCTGAATGGCCATACACGTAAAAATCCACATGAGTGAACGTGGGAGTCTAAGCCCATGAACGAAGAAGAAGAAGAACAAATATTCACTTTTACTTGTGTAAACCCAGTAACACAACAGTAGGCTATGTAGTGTTCTCTATTTGTATCATTGAAACGCTTCTGTCCCGTCAATCACACTTTAAATTGCCTTATATTTTGGATGACATATGCCACCCCTTTGGTATTCCACTGATAATATATTTAGCTAAATAGTTTCAGCTAATCGCTATGGAGAATGCAAACACTGGAATTATATGCGATGAAACACTCAAACTGCTTTCTCTTGCTTATAGCTGAGAGCAGCACTGCAGACCTGTTTACACTACACATTGAGCGTAGTAAACTACGATTTTGGTCCCCAAACTACGCAACTACGCATGCTTGTCTTATACTACTCAAACGTTTCGTTTTGACTACACATTTTGACATTTTGAATACGCAAAAACGCGAGCGAGTTCCGATCCATAATTTGTACTAACCGGTTGTGTACTGCGTGCAAAACATGCCCGGCGCCCGCGAGAGTAGCGTAGTCAGTTGGTCTTGCTGCTGTTATTACAACTATCGCGGGCGTTTCAGCACATACTTTTCTGAACGCGGTCACTTCGTAGCTCATTCTTTCTGGAGGGAAAAAAATGGCTACAGCGACGAACACGGATTCAGAAGACTTTGGCGATCAACCGCCACGGAGCAAAAAAAAGAAGCTTGGTCAAACTCCCAGCAAGGCTTTTCTGCCAAAGTACTATGAGGAGCATCCATGCCTAGTTTCGTGGAGAAAAGGGAAGCATTTTGCCCACTGCACTGTGTGCAACACGGCTTTTTCAGAGAAGCACAGTGGGATTTACGACCGTGTAGCTAGACTAACTGCCACAAGAAAAGCACTTCTCATGAGGAATTCGAGAAATCCCGACCAAAGCAGAGGAAAAATTGGACTGTTTTGTGAAGAAACCCGTGCCAGGGAAAGAAGACCAAGACAAGCTCACTTTTGAGAGATCGGTAACCAGAGCAGAGGCAATGACCTGCCATATTATTATTATTGCCGACGCAAACCTGTTCTGTTTATATGCAAATTTGCCTTCATGTTGATACACATACTCCCAGTCCCTACTTTTTGTGACTTGATGTTCTCAGATTGTCACAGGTCTTGAATAGGGGGTCCCACTGTATATGAACTGCATACCCCTCAACATAGCTTTTTTTTTTACAAATCATGAAATGTTCCAAACTAGTGAATAATTTTTTTCTTAACAAATAAACTTAATGCTTGGCTTGTATTTTTGTGGGGGCTTTGTTTGTATTTGTATGAGGAGTATTGTTCACATTGTAATAGTTTTGTTTGGAGTGTTGAGTGTTTGTTTTAGTACGGTATAAGTAACTGTTCTGTTTTGCGGTTTGGGTTGATCAAATTGAAATACTACACATTCACCTGCCAAACTACACATTTGCCTTATTTTCACACCCAAAACTACACATGGTACATTTCAGGGGTAGGCAGGTCTGGCACTGCAGCAGTGACTGTTGGGTGGAGGATCCAGTTCTGCCTGTTTCCGACATAATGGATCAACATGAGTGCAGACCTGCTGAGCACCTTATCTTCTTGGGTGTGTATAGATGTATATATACATTAATTGTATTCATAAATTGTCACACACACACACACACACACACACACACAGATATACTGACAAAGACATTCATGCCTGCACACACGCAAGCACAAACATACACGCACCAGCACGTTTCAAACCCCCACCACCACCACCGCCTCAGTGGTGCAGCTGTTTCGGAGCCTTTAGTCATCATAATACACACACAGACAGACACAAGTTTTAAAAGTTAGATATATGCACTAAAAGCCACGGCACTTTAAGTTAGCTTTCATTATCATTCTCTTAAAGTTTGGCCCTCTTTGCTTCAGTCTGCATGCTTTCTCATTGTCATACTGCTGTGCCATTGCAGGTTTCATTCCATGCTCTGGTGTGGATGTCATAAGCAAGAGAGCCTCCTGTTCACTTCCAGCAGATGACTGCATGGTGAAGGACCTTGACACCACTTACAGACGTCAAAGCAGCTAGCTAGATGCCATTGGAGAACAACCAAAACTATTCAGCGGGTGCCATCGCGAACATGAATACAAGTTACAGAACAGGAAAGCAGATATCACTGGCTAAGGGAACCGGACAGCAGCTACAATAAACTTAATCAGATGCCTGTAGCAAATAATCTGGACACCAATCACAAATCAAACAGATGTGGAGGACAGAGAACATTTCATGTGATTATTGCCACATATAATTATAACCCTGTTTGGAAAAAAAGGGACATAACGCCACACTATATACTTTCTGGTTGCGTGCTGAAAACTCTCCATTGGACATTTAGTGAGTTTTGACTCACCAGGTCAGGAGAATGTCACTGATGGGGAGTATAATTAGGCTGACTTACAATGGGTAGACAGAATTGAACATTGTTGTTTTCTTGGATGGTTTTCAAGGTAGACTTTACAAAGTTAAAGGCATATGTACTCGATGACTATACACGCTAATTGCTTTACCAACAACTGGAGACATGCTAAATTAAGTTCCCTGCAAAATATTGTGGTCTAGGACCCCTTCAATGTTGAGATATTTGAATTTTTATTTTGATCTAGATCGTCCTATTTATAGATTTGCCAACAGAGGGAACGTTGACGCAAGGGAAATAACTCCGCGTCTTTGTTGACATCCTCACTTTTTCAGAGGCTAGAACAAGCTGTAATGCATGTATATGGTCCGCGCATTGCGACATATCGTCATTATATGGCCTTATGATGCATTTGACATCGATTGTGGGCAAACTACACATCGTAAACACGGGAGCGAGTTAGTAAGCCTTTAACATACTGCTATGGTTTGATCAATTTAAAACATGACCACATTTGTCATTTTTTCAAAGCCACATTTTTGACAAATATCAAGGATGTGTTGCGAAAGCATGTGTTCTTATTTTTCTGAAATGTTTTGAAAGCTAGATTTTTGATACTAAAAATTTACAGGCTATTGAAGTTGGATGACCTCTAGATGTGACCCATGTCAAATTGACCCTGATAAACTTTTAAGTTCACAGAAAATAATATTAATAACAAGAGAAATGGTATTATTTTGAATGTGTTTGAAGCAAGATCCTTGTAACTCAATAACCCCCCGCGAGTTAGGGGGAAGAATTTACCCAATGCTCCCCAGCATGTCGTAAGAAGCGACTAACGGATTCTGTTTATCCTTTTACCCTTGTTAAGTGTTTCTTGTATAGAATATAGTCAATTTTTGTAAAGATTTTAGTCAAGCAGTATGTAAGAAATTTTAAGTCCTTTGTACTGGAAACTTGCATTCTCCTTGTAAGGTAGTATATTGTACTATGTTGCTAGCCCCTGGAGCAATTTTTTGATTAGTGCTTTTGTGAACAAGAAACAATTAACAAGTGGCTCTATCCCATCTCCCCTCTTTCCCCGTCGCGATATAACCTTGAATGGTGGAAAACAACGTTAAACACCAAATAAAGAAAGAAAGTAACTCAATAACTTTATCTGTGTAAGGTCACACACATACAGGGTTAGATGACATCAAGTCAGCTTGATAGTTTGCATTATTCAAGTTCAGATTGGGGTAGAGTTCTGGTCAATAATAGGGACAATCATTGTCTCCTTTGATTGTTCAGAGTTTTCATGTACTGATGTAGGCATGGTCACTTTCAAAGCTAATCATAGAAATTTAACTTGGCTGTAGGGGAGATAATTTTGAGAAAATATTATGTGTTGTGCTAAAGATGAATTCCCACAAAGAAGAGTGCTATAATAAATCTGTTTTGTGCATTTTATTGTTACTTGTTCTGGTTAACAGGGTTATAAAAAATTGCATTAAAACTGTTTCTGCATTGGGACATTTACCAAAAATCAACAGCTTGGTTACTCACTGTGCAAGATGGACACCTTTTTTAAAATTATTATTTAATTGTCTTTTACATGTTAGTGGATATTTTAAAATGTTCTTACATAAGTTTGACTATTAATGCTCTGCCGAAAAATGAAAATAAAATTTAAAACATGTGATGAACCTTTACTTTCCTACCAAATGTGACAGATTGACTGCAGCGAGTGGCCTGATCGTGCACACACACATCCAATTCACACAACACAATTGATTCAGCAAAAATTGGGGCCACATTTACATCCAGTGTAATTTTTAAGGCTATGGTACTTTTTTTTAAGAAAGTACTGCAGTATACTATAGTAAACTACAGTAAAAGTACTATAGTACAAAATCTACAGCAACAAAAGTACCACACTGTACTATAGTAAACTATAGGAAATGTACCATGTACTATAGTACAAATGTACTAGTACCAAAATACCACGCTGTACTACACTTTACTCTAGTAAACTATAGTACATGTAATCTAGTAAACTATAGTTTACTATAGTATACTATAGTATACTATAGTACATTTCACTGTACTATAGTTTACTATAGTATACTATAGTACATGTACCACAATGTACTATAATACACACTAATGTATTGTACTATAGTACTTTTTGTACTATAGTTTACTATAGTACTAGTACTATAGTAAACTATGGTACACCATAGTACAATTCAATGTACCATAGTACTTGTACTATAGTAAACTATAGTATACCATAGTACAATTCAATGTACCATAGTACTTTTACTATAGTAAACTATAGTAAACTATAGTACAAGTACTATGGTATACTATAGTACATAGTGTAGTACTTTTTTACTTGGGCAGATTTAGCAATCAATGCTCTAAAAGCGATAACAAATGAACAAAACTATAAGCATACTGTTTTAGTGTAAGTTTTATTTTGTCGCTCAAGATTTTGAATCAGGATGCTCTTGGGATTGATCTAAGCGGTTGCCAATGAAGCGTACATCGTTACGACAACTTTACTAGAGTTGTGCCCCTTGAATCACTGTGTGTCTCTGTCGCTCTCTCTCGTGCTCTCTGTCTCTCTCTCAGTCTCACCACGTCGGACAACTCATAATCTTCACTCAGCTCTATTCACCCAAACAGATTATGTGCATTCTTTGTTGTTTTCTTTATTTCTTCAATGATAATGTTTGTAGATCGTTAGCCAAACGTCAGTTCGACTTTTACACCGCAGAATATCTCAATCGTTTTGCTGAAAAAAAGTAGTCCCGAGTTAACGATAAATATGCAGATGACCTCTATAAATTATTCAGTTGTACTCTGAGACCAAAGACAAAGACCAATGACAGGTGAGATCGAGACTCGGTTGTGATGGATAATTCATATGGTTGTGATGGATAATCCAAAATAATCCCCTCCTCAGCTAACAAAGACAAAGAGGCAGGTCATGGGATAAATTGAGACTATATGCTGCCACTGTGTCAGTATATTCCAAAATGTGACCACCGTCCCCCCCCCCCCCCCCCCTACCCCGCCCTCCCCCCTCCTCTCTTAACACCACCCACCATGTTCTCCATGTGTGTGTATATGTGTGAAGTCAATGATTAGTCAGTCTTATTTTCTGTCCATAAACCTTGTGAATGCTCTAAGTCATGTTCATGTGTATATTAAACAAAAACTAAAACAAAACTAAAAAAACACAACAAAAACAGCCATTTTGCAGGAAATGAGAGAAAAAAATGTACATTTGAGTAACTCTTGAACGTATTGCTTTCAAACGTTTGTGTAAGCACATGGTGTAAAACACACACGCAATCTTATGGGACATGCCAGAAACAGTTTTACAATTGTAAGTAGGTCTTTACAGACTCAACAAAAACAAATACTTAGTTTTCTTCACGTACAAGAACAATTGCAAATTATATTAAACTCCCACGTACACTCTCAATCAAAAATGGATGATATTTGGAATTCAACGCGAGAGTAACCTTGAAGAAGTTGAACCAGCAAACACACAACGTGTATGTGAATTGCCAGTGTCTTGGCAACGTTGGTAAATTTACGTGATATTTACGTGGATCCCACCAAAAAAGTCAATGTAAAATAAAAATACCTCTGAGGATAATTTTAATGTAGATTTTCGTGGGTTTTTGTCCCCTTCAAAATGTACATTTTGCCATCCAATGCACAGAACATCATTCATTGAATAATGCATAAGACGGACAAAAGACATGTTCAGTACAATAGGAAAGAAATATTGACAGATACTACTCAACAAGGGTGTAATAACATACCCACTTCAGCATACATTTTCCATAATTCATTTCTGTATAGTGAGTATGTTTATCCACTTTATATATATGTAGGACAGTTCCTTTATAAACATGGCCAGTGTTGGCTTTACTTTATTGATTATACATTTGTATCCCATCAGTTTTTGTTATGCCATCTTGTCCAAACTGTATTAGCAAAGCCTGCTGCAGTTCAAACATTTATCTTTCAAATACTGTTCAAGGTTGTTCCAAAAGGCCTGAGGAAATTCAAACTCACATAAATATTGAAAGATAGTGGCTCTTCGGAAATCGCAGACGTTGCACAGTTTACGTTCTGTTGAGCCAATATTCCTCAGGAAAGAGTTTTTAACCAAAATTTTGTAAATATTATCTAATAAGAACCATCGATTTGAATCATTTTCCATCTGCATGCGTTCGAAAGAATCTCCTTTGGAAATGTAATGTAAAAAAAAGCCTGTCAAGTTATGGAGGTTGAACAGATGATCAACAAAGTGCATGATACTCTTTGCAAACATTTGCCGCGATTCACCCGCCAGGAAGTGTCTTGACACGTTTTACCGGTACCCGTCTCTTTCACAAGCTGAGCGGCTATTGTTGAGGTTTTTAGCTGGATGATTTACGACAAGGAGGAGATTGTCAGATGAACGCCAGCTGAATGCTTTCAGTAAACCCAGTCGGCGGAAATGGGGGGGGGGGGGGCGGGTGGGGGGGGGGGGGGGGGGGGGGGGGGGGGGGGGGCGGGAGGGGGAGAGGATTGGAACTTTGGAATTCTTTTTCGCCCACGAAACAACGTTCTGTCAATTTGTATGTGGTGTGCCTGATAGAGGAATGAATAAACAAATATTTCAAAAATATTGAAGTTGATTGATGCAGTAGTTTTTGATTTAAGACATTGTGAAAATACCTGCGGATTTTCCCGACTAGAAGCGCGCTGCCGTGTGCTGACAAAACCGAGTGAGTCCATTTTTTTCAAAAATGATATTTTTTGTTCATCAAAAAGAAGAAATCAATGCGCATCTTTTGTGTTAATTTCTACTTTTTAGAGTGCTTAGATAAGCAGATATGAACAGGTAAGTCCACAACCAAAAACAACTTTTTAAGTGTGCATGAATTAGTCATTCGGCTAAGGACCGTTTTGGTTACTTTTTGGCGTCACGTTAGCAAACACTTTTTTCTGATAGATTTTAACACCACAACA